>NW_027526203.1:240619136-240648537 GCF_048455015.1 Haemaphysalis longicornis | reverse complement strand
CTGGGCGGGAGATAAATGCGTTCTCACATCCCCACTGTCACTTTAAGATGAAAAACGCGAATTTTTGGATGATTTTTCGCTTATACTTGGTCGCAATACACAATCGTAATTATTCCCTGTTTGCAAATTCTTCGTCATTTAGAATTCTTGGCGGCGTTTGAAATATGAGATTTCTTGGACGCTTGAAAAATAAACAGTTGAAGTCAATGCCCGTTTTTGCCTCTTTGTGTTTCAGGTCATTTATTTTATTTTTGCGCGCTGCTGGAGTTTGCCTTTCTTTTCGACAGTTGTGGCGTACTCCCGCATCTTTTACAATGATCACACATGCGATCGCTTAAATTTTTGCGTCCTCGCGATACTTAGTCCGTCGCCGTTCGCGAAAGGGTTGGTGTTTGTGGAGAGAAGGTAGGTTTCAAAACGCGGCTATGATCAATGCTAAGAAGTTTTTAGGGTTGGAATATTATTTTAAGTGTACTGTCATTTGTTTTAATTCAGTGTTTTACTTACGGAACCCCACACTCAAGCCATTTGTTCGCAACAGCTCTTTGTGGCATTTTTGTCTTCCTTAGACAAGCTGGTGGCAGCAAAGAAGAGTGTCCTTCTTTGAGGCTTACAGATACGTATCTGTAAGCCTCAAAGAAACAATAATGACCTGAACTCAACTGAACTGGACGTACGTCCAGTTCAGTTGAGTTCAGGTCATTATTGTTTATAAAATATACAATACATTGAGAGTAATATATGCTGAAGACGATCTTGGGTTTTTAATTACATTTTGTAAAACTGTCCTAAAGGCGAATTTGGTGTCGTCACTATAGTAAGTTAACCGCTCCGTCCAATGGGCTAACATTCACACTCGAAAATCCAAGAAGCACTTCTATTCGGTTTTTAAAACTCGACTGTAACCTTACGACCAAGCAACCTGTTACCTGTAGAAACTCAAACTAAATTAGCTTTCTTCTTTTTGATAGTGCCTATTCGAAGCTAGTTAAAAGGGGCGGGGGGGGGGGTGCTACACTACGTCTTCAAGCTGCACTCGTCAAGTTGTGTGATGCTACCTTCGCGAACCAGACCACGGGTCTGAAAAATGTCGCCTATGCTTTGTCACAAAAGTGTGTGAAAACAATTTGCAAAGCTTTTACAGAAAAGGAAAAAAAAAGACTGACCAACCGCAAAATATCGTGAGAAACCTCATTTCCTTTCACCAAGAGAGAGAGAGAGAGAGAGAGAGAAATAACATTATTCGCCTAGAAGCAACGTTTCTCTCAATTTCAAGGTTTTCATGCTGAGCGCTTTCAAGTCTCCCATTCATGCCCCAGCATACACTGCCGGCTGTATCGTCTGTAGCAACGCGTGCAGCGCAGGGGTGGCGTCCAGCCTACGCGTTAGCGGTCATTCTTTAGCTAGGCACAGTCGGTAAGGCCTCGCCTTAAAAACGCAGACGACCGAATTCGACCGCAGCAACGGCAGCGTCATTTTTTGTTACTTGTTGAGAACAGGCTGCATGCATACAGGCGAAAATTAGGGTTGGTAGGCGTTTCTTTAGTGTCATATCACCACCGCGCAGTTTACAGTGGAATGATAACGCAGGGAACCCCAACTGACGGTGAAAATTGATAGAAAAACACCCTTAAGCACTAGCAGCAGCCTAAAAAAAATTACTGTTGCGAGCTTTTATGGAAAAAAACGAATAGCGACCTACAAATGCATCCGTCCGAAGTTCGTTTCCAAGTTGTGCTACATTCAACTTTCATTGGCTTTACACTGATGTGCAGAAGCCTACCGTGAAGATATTTTTATTGTTGATGAGGCTTTTGAAATAGCATACATAAAGAAAATATTCGGTTCAACAAGAAAATGCCGAGTGTTCGTGTGTGCGTGCCTCGCGGCGATCGGCCAGCGTCCCCGCCGCACGTTTGTGAAGCGAAGCATACCCGCCTAGGGAGATTGGCCAAGATTGGCAATAATAAAAAAAAACTACAGCGTTTGTCGTAATCGTGGTAAAAGTTCCTCGGAGCGAGAAAGACTCCAGCGTTCGCTGTAATCGTTGCAAGACTTGCTGGGAACGAGAAAGACACGTCATAGCGTACGCCCCTCCAAGATGATGTCCCTTGATCATCACTTCCAAAAAATGAAGGAAGCTCACACTGATAGCAACAATGATGAAGTAAAGGTCGTTGCGGCAGCGACGAAGAAGCAAATCGGCTGCAATCACGGACTTAAACCGTCGTGGTGGTCGTGAAGCTTGCGTACAGTTGCGCTACCTTCAAGTCTTACGCGTTAGTGAGAGGAGAAGAAAAACTTTTATTCACATCAAATAAGAGCGCTGTGAGTGGAGTCCTCAGTCCAGGACCCCAGAAGAGGAGGAGGAGGAATCAACTTTTACTGAGCCCAAGAAATCGGTGAGCTTGCTGCCGCCTTCGCCCTCTCGATGAGCCGAAGCTGACAATCAGGATCTGAGCTGGCCGGCTCTCGCTCCCACTGCTCTAAAGTTGGATTTCGTATTCTCTCTATGCTCTTATTATGTTGACAAGCCCACACCATGTGATATAAGCTTCAGAGCTCTCCACAGTGAGGGCAAGTGGATGTATACATTGTAGGTAATATAGCGTGGAGCCTGGTAGGGTGCGGAAAAGTATTGGTCTGTAGCTGCCTCAGTGAGGTTTCTTGCTCTTTTGTGGGGGATTTATGGCCTGGCGGATATATCTGTCGGGAAAGCCTATAATGTTGAGTGATCTCTCTGTACGTGACTAACGGCTGGTTAACCCTCTGCTGGTCTTCTTGGGGAGCCCGGCCGGCTAATTCTCGGGCACTCGTGTGAGCGACGAGGTTTCCACGAAGACTGGAGTGGGCAGGTGTCGCTTCCTTCATTTTTTTTTATTCTGTAGATCACCAGGACGCTTAGACACATGAAACAATGTCTTTACTTACAGTGTATTTACCTTTACTTATTCCTTGCGTTTTTTAGCAAATTTCTTCCACCCAGAAATCACCTGGCTGACCAACGCAAGTTCTGTGGTTAAGCTTTGAACAAGAGTCCAGTGAGTTGGTTTAATGACAACATTCAAAACTCGCGCCGTATGGAGAGTCTGACGCCCCAGTAAAATGGATGTAACGAGCGCAAGTGGACGCTCGGCCTGTTTTCTTACACGTTGCGAGGAACGCTTTGGCTCCCGTTGTCGCGTCGAATAACGGCACCGCCCTCTCATCGATAGCTCCGTCGATAGCTCAGTTGGTAGAGCGGTGGACTGTAGAGGTTCCGGACGCTGACATCCATAGGTCGCTGGTTCGAATCCGGCTCGACGGAGATTTTCTTTTTTGTCTTTTACTCCCCCTCCTTTGCTGCCTTTGCATGAAAGACCTCGACTTTTATTTCCACGCCGTTATGGGGACGCGGACATCGCGTAAAACGTTTCATAGGGGCGCAACAAAGACTACCTATCTTCCCTAGGTAAGTTGACAAGGTAAATTACGTTTATTTAAAGGAAAATTTGACAACCATCTGGAATGTAGCCATGATGCTTGGATGGAAGACATACAGCTTTCTTAACAAACTTCACAGTAAAAAAAAGTTCGCCCTCGTCAACTGTTTGAACCATGGGCCCGCTTATTTACAGATGTCGCCTAACCAACGGGGCTGATGAGGAGGCCATTCGAGCGAGTAATTGACAAACGACTGGTCCGTCATGGGGTTTAAAGAAAACCCACATGCCAAATGTGGAGGAAGTTTAGAGTTATCGGTTCCACGTGTTTGTGTATGTATGTGCGCGTGGCCGTGTACGTGAACGTGCGCGCTCACGCATGCAAGCGTACACACTACACCGGCCACAACGCACACGCACACCAGACGCACATGATCGGACACCCTCGCGCACAGAGAAATAAATAAATAAATAAATAAATAAATAAATAAATAAATAAATAAATAAATAAATAAATAAATAAATAAATAAATAAATAAATAAATAAATAAATAAATAGGGAAAGAGAGAAAGGAAGGAAGAAAGAGAGAGAGAGAGACAGAGACCTTTGGGACACCTGTTTAGCTTTCGCAACAATACAATGCCAGCGGGACGGAACTTCATCCATGATTCGCCAGTCCTGAACACTGATTGTTTGTTTTGCAATTCGGCGCAGGGCTGTCACTTCGGTTCGTTTCTGGCCAAATCATTCTTTGTAACTTCCCTCCCTTTGTCCTTTAGTCTGGTTGCAGGCAGTCTTCGAGCATTAACTCGGAGGCTGAAGCTCGACGGAACTTGGGTATTTGCAACGATGAGGGAGTTTTCCTTCGACGATTCGTCGAAAAGAAACTGTAAAGTTGGATTGTGTGGAGTATACGTATTCTTTCGCGGTGTCAAGTTTCGTTTCATTCGGTCTTCACGGTAATTGCTCCGCAGTTTTAAATCAGAATTCAATAACGCGGAAAAGTAAGTAGTTGGTTTGAAATCATGGTGGTAACTTTTGCGTACACTACACTGGCCAGAAAACAAAACGAACACATGACGACCAGCGCGGTCTTGGCTGGTCTTCCTGTCTCCTTTTTCGTATTGCCCCCTTGTAGTGTGCAAAAAAGTTCGCGCCATGAAGCTAAATTCGTTAACCTGTTTCCCGTGGTATCACGCGTGGAGCGCAATATCGCGGTAAATGGCTGTAAGTGTTGCCCTATGATGCCCCTTCACACAACGAGCCCCACGTTCTTGGCTCTAAAACGAATATATAACCACGTCAAATTTCGAGCAATGCAACAAAATAGTTGCAAACTTCTGCTTCTGATAGAACAATGAAATTAATTTGATGGGGAAGTTAGCGTCCGGTGGCAACGCTCGTCACTCCCTCTAGCTTTGCATCCCAGAGATCAGCCATCTCCACCATTTAGCAACACAAAGCGTAGGCAGTAAGGCATCTTTGGAGATGAACCGCGTATTTTTGTCTTTCGAAGCAGCAGCACCAAATTCCCTTTCCCATTTCCTTTAAAGAAGCAGAGACTATAATAAAGTAAGCGCGAACCTCCCCTGGCACTATGTCTATTAGTGATAACGAGTACTTTCGAATTTTCATAGCTAGCATTGCATAAAGAGAAGGTTTGTGACCCTTGCTTTTTTATGTTCACGCACAATTTTTTTTCTCAATGATATAGCTAACATTGTGTTATGAGCTAATATTGTAGGATGCGTTTTTCTTGTTCTTTTTGGTTATTTTTTTACAGTACTCCCCTCTAATTTCTTTTCTCCTAAAGGTGTAATAAATAAATAAATATGTGCACAATATATTATTGCATACGGGGCTGAAAAATTATTCAGGAGCGTCTTAGAAATTGCCTAACACATATTTAAAAATTGCACCAACCAACATTCTGCGCAAGTTAAAGTAGCACAAAACAGGTACATAATTTCCACTTGCGTAAAAACATCGCGCTAATCCACCTCGTGAATGTGGTTGGAAAGCAAAGCTGTAAACGGCACCCATGACGATTTCCCATGCGACGTCACTTAAATTCACTCACATCGCTCTACAAATAGTAAAACCAGAGAAAACTGAATTGCACCTAACAACACCAGTTATTACTTCAAAGAGATATTCTTGGTAAGGTTAAATCAATGCATGATGCATGAACGGTGTTTGATTGAGTTGTATTGGTGCAGCACAAGCGTGGAAACTTTTTTTTTTATAAAATTAAAGCTCCAACCCGGTGTTAGACGATCTGACTTCTCCGTCTCTGCGCCGCTGACGGAGGCGGTGAGATTGGCGGCAGAGAAGGAGGTGGAGGCGGAAGAAATACTTCTGTTCAGATTTCTGAACGGCCCAGAGTGCAGCCCTGGGGAGTGATTCCTTCTTCTGTGGGGCCCATATTCATTCCGCGCGGACTGTGTTCTGTCCACCCGCTGGAGCTTTGTAGGTAGAGAGGGCCTGGACAGCAGCATCTCCCATTGCTCTTGTTGGGTAGTTGACGGAAAGAGAGGAGGGTGCTCACGGCTAAAGTCGCACACCCCGATTACGGGGCCGAGTGTTCCTACTTTTCAGCAAAATTTACATTCAGCGTCGTAGCGATTCGGATACATTAAGTGAAGACGCGTAGGCTGTGGGAAGGAGCCCGGATTGTATGAGCCGTAGGGTAGTTTGTTGTTCCCTGGAAAGGTCAGGGTAAGGCGAAGGTACGGCCTGTTTCAGAAGGCGATAATGCTGTGTTATCTCCCTGAGCGTGACAAGCGGATGACTGTCCTCGTGCAGCTCCATAGCACGGGAGGTAAAAGCGCAGGCTTGTCGGGTGGGCATATTTGTTGCCCTCCATTGAAGCGTGAGGGGGTGTCCAGATGATCTGTATGTAACCGTTTGGGGAGTGGTTTTAAGTGCGAATGCACTTTATAAGCGACCCCAAACCATCCACCGCCGGCGGCGGCGGCGGCGGCGGCGTCGGCGTCCGCAGTGCTCCTCTATATTTAAAAAAGAAACAGCATCCGGCGCCAGGTTTCAATCCGAGGACTTTGCGGCCGCAGCGCGACGCGCTACCGACTAAGCCACGGCCACCACGCTGATATCAGCGTGAGTAACGCGCCTTATATCTTTAACGCATTCAAACTACATCGTCAGTGGCGTGCGTTGGCGACTCAGCGGCGTTATAGCGGCTTGATAACTGCGTGGTGTACACGTGATACTACAAACCCGATGGAAGAGATGGAAGAGAAGGCGGCGAGGCGGTGGGCTGCGGGGGCCGAGCGCAAGCGCCGCAAGCGGGCCGACAACCGTGCATTCGCACTTTCACATTCTCCCCCTCGGGGAAATGCGGGGGAATTTTTTTAGCACGCGCAGTGCAGGTCAGGACACCCAACTCGACTGGTTATTCCAGTAGGCTTGCTTGGAATCGGTGACTACCCTCCGAACCCCTGGTTGAGTGAGAGCCAAGGTGATGGCTGCCTGTTCTGCTGCCATCATTTCTTGGGTCCTAAGCGAGGTACACGCAAGGAGGTTGGTTCTGGAGGTAGCCACGATGACGGCGTATTGCTGCCCTCGATGTTTGGAGGCGTCTGTGTAGATAACTGCATCATCCCCACCGAGGGTGGTGTTTAGCGCTTGAGCCTGTGCTTTTCGGTGACTCTCGTCATGTGAGGGGTTCATATTTCTAAGCAAAAAGAGCATCTTTAGTTTTGGTCGCCAAGAGTCTGGTAGTACGTCAAGCGGAGTGACATTCTGGGCTGCCGAGCCAATCTGGTGAAGCATGCGGTTACCCACCGCAGTTCTGAGTCGGATCTTCTGGTTAGAAAGATGGCCTTCTATCAGCTCTTCCACCGTGTTGTGGATCCCCATGCTAAGCAGCCTCTATATGGACGCACTCATGAGAAGACCTATGGTTTGCTCGACCGCCTTTCTAATCATTTTTAGTCTTCCTTGTCGAGAAGAAGACAGGGAATTGACGTAAGTGACTCTCGAGAGGACAAAAGCTTGAATTAATCGAAAGGTACCGGATTCCTTTAGGCCTCGCTTCTTGGTGGCAACTAGCCTGATCATGTGAATAATTTGATTGATGCTGTTTTAGAGATGCTGCAAGGAGACGTCACTCTTGGTGTTAGCGTTGAGATGTAGGCCCAGGATCTTGATGCTGGGGCTTGGAGTGATGGCCTGGCCATCAAGGAGTATTTGAATGTATTCCTTTATTTGGCGTGAGGGCGGACGACAAGGAGCTGTTATTTTTTACGTGAACACTGGGGGCCACAGGCTTTAGCTCATTGGCGTACTTGAAGTGAGATGCCATGCATTGGTGTGAGCTTCCTTTAATTTTTGTAACTCTTAGCACATGAGCAAGTTGCGCACAGGGCCGCTAGACGGGCATGAGTGGTCGCGTGACGCTTTGACGTGGCATTCAGCAAGAACGCAGGGGGTAAACCCGTAGATGTGCTTGGTGAGTACACCACCTGTCTTCCCCCGTCTTCGCGTGGTCTCGTAGCTAAATCGGTAAGACGACGGGCTCTCGCTTTGTTGGTCTATTAGTTCCAGGTTCGATTCCCGGCGGTGCCAGTAAATTCTTTTATTGTTCGCTGGAGTTTTCTGGTGACACCAACGGTCGCGAAAGAACCATTGAGGGGTAGAGGTAAAAAGCTTTGCTTTAAAAATAAATTGCAAGCGATAATTGTGTACGAGTCCCGGCACGAATAACGCAGAACTCGTGCACGAACCTTTTCCAGCCTGACGAATGATGCTTTGGAGGTACAACCAGTTTATGGTGGGCGAAGAAGAGGCGCTCCCTGGCTTTTGTTGTTCTTACACCGAATAATTCCGCGCACAACACGCTTTGCCTGCCAGGGCGATTTTCTTTTTCGTCTTATTTTGCGAAAAGGGGCCCCAGAAGGGAGCCTTCTGGGGCCCTGGTGCAATTATTAGCTTTATCTAACCCAGCTCATGAACTCGCCCGACAGAATAAAAAATTAGGTGAGCTTTTGTAACACAAATGGCAGCGTCTCCACTCCGTGGATGATGGCGAGGGTGCGGAGTACGGCAACTCGAAATGACATCCAAGTTGCGCCCCGAGTGACATCCCATTTGCGCCCCGACCGTCATTCGATTTGAGCCGTGAGTTGCACCTTGATTATTCCCTAAATAAAATTGCAACTCACGGCTCAAATCGAATTTAGCTTGGTTTTCGCTTTTGTGCGCGTGGATGGACGCAGACGGACATTGGGAGGTCCTAAGGTACTTCGCACCGTTACAGGCGAGGGAGTAAGCCGTTCGGCTCTCGGGTGCTAACTCACAGATGGTATTCCATTGGATTTAATCATGCTACTGGGCCTGCACAGTATATGGAGGTGTCAGATGGCAGTCCGGTACTCCGACATTGATGCGCGTCGGTCCGGGACTATTTCCAAGAGGCCGTGGTCTCCTTCCTTGAAGTTGTAAAGACACAAGTTGATGAACAGAATGGTTGTCCCAGGTGGAAATATGAAAATATGAAAAACAGATGAAAATATTTTAGCCACTAGCTCTATACCTCAAAGTAGGTATCGTGATTTTATAATTTAGTTCAACTTTGTTTGTACTACTGCTTCCGTTTGTACCATCGGGTATTGTGATTTTATAATTTAGTTGAACTTTATTTTGTTTGTACTACTGCTTATGTTTGTACCATCGGGACATGTTTGACAATAAAGAAGAAGAAATGGTCGTAGCCCAATGGGTAAGACGACTGACGCTAACTCTGTCTGGTCTACCAGACACGGGCTCGAATCGTGCCTGTGCCTGTGTGATTTTTTGCGATTGTAAATGCTATGCACACGGACGCGGACGGGCATTGTGTGGTCCTAAGGTGCTTCGCACCTAATAAAGCAATTGCTGGCTTTAACATCTGCCTTTGTTACCCGACGGCATTACACGTGGCTTTGGTGTAGGTAAAAGTGCGACGACGACGTTTGGAAAACTCAGCGTTCGTTGTGTGCTTCTTTAGGGCGAACACATGAAGCTAAGAATAAAGGTATGATATTTAAATTTGGAATGATTGCGTTTCGCCGTCGTCAAAATTCAAATGAAGGCACGAAGTTATGGCTGAAATTAGAAAGATGCGCTTTCTAAATTGAGATATTTTTCATTCTCCCCTTTCTCTGTCACAGGATGCTCGCATAGGTGTCTCGTTCCGTAGGCTATTGTGTAGCAACGGATCCATTTAAGACTGATTAGCATCATGGCTTTTTTTTCGATAGAATGCCCGTTTGCCAAAAATTAAGCCATTTACAGATAGAGATGGGCACCCGTCTCTCGAAGGAAGGCAAGAAGGGAGCAGTGGTGGGGTCCCCAAGGCCACTGCTGGAGGTCGGGGGGTCTTCCAGGATGGAGGCCTGTGCCTGTCAGGTGTCGCTTTCTGACCGAGTCCAGTGAAGGACACGCCCATATTAGATGGTCCGCATCAGCTTGCTCGGCTGGAGCTGTGCAGAAGGGGCAGGTGTCATCCAACGGGGCATGGTAGCGTGGTGGCCATGCCCGGGTCACAGCAGATGAAAGCGCCACTCCAATGCGAAGTCTGGGCAGAAAAACCTCTTCCCAGCGAGAAAGTCTACTAGGCCGGTCAGTCCACACAGTGGGATGAGGGCACGTGTGGCGCAACGCAGATCGTCCTTCCGTTAAAGACAGTTTTCGATTGGACCGGTTGTTAACAGTGGCAGCGGCCGAGGAACAGACGTAGGGTGACGAGCCCTATCCGCTGCAATATGAGCGGGAAGCGTATTCCGCCGAGCCCACAACACCCGGAGAGGGCAGGGGTACGTGTCTGATTGTGTGTGGATGTCCCTTGAAATGTGCAGTTGTTGGATACTCGGCGTGAATCACCTATCTCCGCCGTGGAGTCCGTATAAAGATGCAGGATGGAATCAGTGTTTGGTTGCCATTAGAAATGTCACATATCCACTCTGAACATTGGCTAAGAAGCCGCATCTGCCCTGTTATGCAGTTACTTCGGGAAGAGAGCGAGAAGGATAGCGAAACACGAACGATTAGAGTCACGGTAGGACCGTTATGGATCTATAGAATAAACTTCATCGACCAGATTTAGGGGAATCCTTTAGGTGAGATTCATCTTGGGGATTCCACTAATTCTGGTCTATCTGGTACTTCTGATCTGGTCGATCTAAATCTGGTCGTTCACTTCGAGCTGTGGATCAATTCGCTCTCGCGCTACAAACGGCTAGCCTGGTTAGCTCAGTTGGTAGAGCGACTGCCCCTAGATAGGCGGTGGTTCTGGGTTCGAATCCTGGACGAGGACAAAGTTTTCTTCAACTGCAAAGTTTCTGAAAGAGCTGTACAGCTTTCCTTTGTTGCCGTACGGCTGCATTGAGGTGGATGTCGAATTGTTCTTCAGAGAATAATGTTCGCTGAAAAAAAATCAGGGACTCCTTTTTCATACCGCGTCATTATTCCATTTTATACCATTGTTTAAGTTATCATTCTTGTCCCACATAAGCTAGCTTTTGGGTCAGCATACAGCTCAATCGGGCGCAAAATTTCGCCACCAGATGGAATTCCCGCCATCTGCTGAGGGGAGCGAGCGCACGCGACGGCCCACCTCGCGCCCGTACACCGCGCGCTGGTCGTCGGTTCCAACGGCTGCACTAACCTGGGCGTCACAGGCCTCCTCGACTGAAAGCGGCTGAAGCAAGGCGGTGGTCCCGCCACCATGGCTGGGGCCAAGCGTCCCGCCCGCGCCACGTCTCGCTCCGGGTCGCGCTCCAGGTCCCGGTCCAGGCGTCGTGCCCGCAAGACCGCAGCTGGAAAGAGCAAGGCTGAGACTGTCGATAAAGCCCCGACGAAGAGAGCCAGGCGTGGGGCCACGCCCAAGCGTTCCGCCCGAGCCAAGTCTCGCTCCGGGTCCCGTTCAAGGGCTAGGAGCCAAAAGGCCGCCACTCGGAAGACCGGAGCCCGCGCCACCGCTAAGAGCTCGGGAAGGAAGGCCAGGAGGTCGAGTTCCAAATCCTCCGGAGGAGCCACCCATGCTGCCCCGCGCAAGGGACGGAAGACCGCTGCGCGGCGTTCCCGCTCGGCGTCCCGGAAGAGGAGCCGCTCGCGCGGGAAGACCGCGGCTACGAAGAAGACGACCACCACGGGTCGAAAAAAGGCCAAGTCGCGGTCCAGGTCGCGCTCCAAGGCGCCAAAGAAGCGAGCGGGGATGTCCAAGGCTGCCGACGCGAAAGCTGGAGGCCCACGTGGGAAACGCAAGGCGGCGGGCAAAAGCCGTTCTCGCGGCAGCTCCAAGGGAAAAAAAGCAAAGAAAGCTACTTCGAGCCGGCCGAAGAAAACCGCTGAAGGATCGCACGCTGCCGAGAAACCAGTGGCGAAGCGGAAACCTGGAAAATCCAAAAAGAAGTCTCCGAGCCAGGAAGGCGTTCAGGCGCCCCCACCCAACTCCAACAGCAACTAGGACTCCGCGGCTACGACGACTGAACAAAAATTTGTCGAGGTGAGAGGAAACTCGTTCTGTGGTAACCTCCCAGTGCTCAGTTTTACAATTAATGGGACCACTGACTTCTACGACACTACATATCAGGACAATGCAGGCCGCACTTCTATAGATGTATATACCGGTCCCTACACGAGGTTATTTCATGCTAGCCAACTTGACACCTGCTGCAATGATATTGGCTTCGATTTCGTACTGATGTGGCGGGGCTCCCCTTGCACGAATGCAAAGCGCCCTGCAACCACTCACTACTCTGTGAGCTGCTTCAATCCGCACGAATTCCAGGGTGATAGGAAGGCTGAAATTGCTGGGCATGCTCGCGTATCGGGTACGGCGTCTTGCACTCTTGTAATTTTTAGACCCGTTAGAAGTTAAAGACGAGCGACACTTTGTATGGATATTTATACTTGAAGCGCCCACCTCACTGCTTCCAGGGTTTCCATCCAGTTGCTGTGATCTGTAGGTCTTCCAAGACTCAGTGAATAATCATTGTTCCATATAGGGCAGTTGCAATGTTTCCGTATGCGAATGCGCTGGATGTGATTACATGTTCAAGGCACATATTCTGTAACCTGATTTACTATGCACTTTTAAAACATGAGAAAACCGTACCCTTTAAGGCCACAGCAGAGGCGTGTCAAAACTCAACACTATGAATCCCCCACTCGCTTGAGCTTGTTTCTCCTCCTCTCTTTATCATCGACCGAATGTACCAGGTACTACTCG
This sequence comes from Haemaphysalis longicornis, assembly GCF_048455015.1. NCBI lineage: Eukaryota > Metazoa > Arthropoda > Arachnida > Ixodida > Ixodidae > Haemaphysalis > Haemaphysalis longicornis. Next base: position 240,635,882 of record NW_027526203.1, on the reverse strand, counting down.
AGGTCAATCCTGGGGTTCAGCTTCACCCCAACGCCCTCGACTGATCAATCCATGCCACCAACAAGGTTAATTTAACGAATGACGGTGCTGAGCACACGATTTCACTCAGAAGTTTCGTTCTGCGATCTTGCATCACGCAATGAAAGAGGGGCGTTCGGCACTGCGCTGTGCCACAGCGCAGGTCGCATTTCTGAGTAAAATTGTGTGACCGTCGCTGTCATTCGCCAAATTAACCTTGTTGGTGGCACGGATTGGCCAGTCGATGGCATTGTGGTGAAGCTGAACCACGGGATTGACAGTGTTTGGGACGCCCTTGAAAACGAACGTATACCGTATGTGGGTGAGCCGCCGACTCGGCCACAGACGGTTACGCTTTCGAAGGGAAGGCAGAAGGCGCGAAGCTGAAAGTCTGAACCTTTACACTCGAAGTTAACGCGCTGAAGCAGCACCTTCTGAGCTATGAGGTGCTCTTTAGTGGGGGGTCTAGTTTTTACCACACGTATAGCGGGCGGCCAAATGTCGACACACGACCGTTTGTCCCTCTACCTCCACCTGGAACACGGCCGCTGCAGCCGTGAATGTCAAGAGCCCAAGCCACTCGGCCCACTGGGGCGGGTAGATGATGAAACAGCGATAGAAGTCAAAATAACGGGTTTCTTGCTTGGTTGCCTGAAGGTTTTCCGGCCAACTAGGCTGACACTGTGGTCAAAGAATGATCGCGAATGGCACAAAAAGAGCAGCATGCTGAGGCAATATGCGAAGTTGCTAGGAAGAATCTAAGAATCTCCAGTGGTGGAAAACATATAGCAAAGTATGGGTTGGGTTATGGAAACATAGGAAAAAAATCCACATATGCGCTACTGGTTGTGAAGGTAGCTGCAGGTATGTTTTGGGCAAGTGCAGTAAAAATCGCCAAGAATAAGCGGAAGCACCGAGCATAGAGAGGGAAGTGAGCACCGGAGATGGAGGGCGCCTGGACGAGGAGATGAGGAGAGCGCGGCGGAGAAGGGGGAGTAGGAGGCTACAGGTTCCGCCCAACCTCAGAGCGGACGCACGTCCGAAATAAACACAAAGCAAAGTACTGCAAGAACCTGCTAAATATGTCACTCTAGGTGCAGAACGGATCACCCTCATAATACACAAAAAAGGCGCAGCAACTCACTTTTCCATAGCCGTGCAATGAGAAACTCACCTGAATTACTTCAGCGTGAAGTAGAATCAAGGCCACGCGGTGGATGGATGGACAGCCATTACGGGCACACCCAGCAAGCACGAGGCACGAGCTTAACAAGACGGCCAAGAGGTGCGGGCAAGGGGTGCGCTGGAGGTATTGCGTAACCCGCGTTTATGTAACGAAACGGAACTATTATATTTCTTACTTGTATATGAAGGTCTGACCAAGTTATATTTCTGCTAATGTAGTTATTATATATTATATAATAATTAAGTGATATTCATTTGATATACTACTATTATTTTATTGCAATGTCGGTCAGGCACGGTTAGTTCAGACTTTATAGAAAAAATCCACAAAAATAACACAACCCATTATAACAACGTAAAAATTGGCGTGCAAGTCCCGATTACACGATCTTGGCTTCTGTTCTTTCGGTTGAAAATGTATTCAGGCAAAAAAAAAAATCGCACTTACCGTGAAAAACCTCGCACGCGCATGCAGTGTCGACGGAGTACGAAAAATCAGTGGTAATTTATAATTATGGCTGGCAAACCAATCCCTACTGAAAAACACAACAGCGAGTTTTCAAAGCCATAGTCGGGTACATTTGTGCGTTCTCATGGGCACTCACGTCATTTTCCAAAAGGCGTGTCAATCTCTCAACATGCGAGGCTCCCGAACAGTCGAGCAGAATCTTTTCGAGCAATGCGCAATTCGCTTCCCAACAAAGGAAGCATTTCCCAATTCTGACAATCAGAAAGCATCACATTGCGGAGAACGGCTACCCTTGAGGCCTGGTTTTATTAGCTTTGCTCCGTGCGCGTACAAATGAGAATATATGACAACTTCGTTTTTTGGTCGTCCGTCCTAGTCGTATGGCAGCTGCGCTGTTCACACGTGCACCTGGACCACCGATGCGGGAGCTGCACGTACTCGACTCGCAAACATGATAGGGTTCGTTGATTGATTGTAAGGTTTAACGCGCCGAAGCAACCCAGGCGATGAAGCAAGCCGTCGTGGAGGGCTCCGGATTAAATTTGGCCACCGGAGGATCTTGAACGTGCGCCGAAATCTCGTACGCACGGGCATTTTTGCTTTTCCCCTTCACCAGAAAAGCTGCCGCCACGGCCGGGAATCGAACCAGCGTCCCCGTGCTCAGCAGCACAACGCCTTAGCCACTGAGCCACCGCGGAGGGTGTGTTAGGGTTCTTATGGCGAAGTGGGAATTCTATGTTGAGAGCTCAAACACTTCAAAAACGTTTACGACTTGTGGAGGAAGTCACCCGTAATCCTCCAGTCTTTTTAACCTTTCGTTAAGTGCCTCTCCGTATCAAAAACGTGGCCATGAATGAATTCATTACCGTGCTGGAATATTTTGTTATGCATCCCATCATAAGGTTTTGACAGCCTAAGGCGCTGTGGTTTCACTCACAAGGAACGAAGTCAAAACCTACTGGAGGCTGTTTCCACTCCTGCCTGAACTGACCTTCTATCATCATTGAATTTTTCAAAAAATATAATGGTCCTGCAACCAATTGCCAACGTGTGATTGATGCAAGAGTACAGATTTCCATTTTCTTCGTATAGGCTTGATTTGCAACGTTTTACCATATGCCGATATAATGTAAAGGGAAACGAAATCGGCGACAAAAGTATTACTTACTGAGGAAATGAAAACTCGCTGTAGCAATTAAGTAGTTAAAGGTGCATTTTTCTCATTGTGAGACTTTTTTTTTGTGGCGAGAAAATGTGATTATTTAAACATTCATCTGCGATGTTGACAGGCCAGTGCAGTGGTTGCAAATACCTTTAACTTTCGCAATGCTTCACGAATACATTTTGATCGTTACATTACTATATTAAAGGAATAAATTATCGGAACGGTCGGTAAATGGTGCACATGCAATAACTATTGGCACTGCTGCTAATCCATGGCTAGCGGACCCGCAGTTCGTAATGATAAATAACTGCGCCCATGTGACTGAACGCAATTCAAATGTATTGTCGCGTGCAAACCATTAAAGAATATTTTGATTAGTGACATTTTTATAACATTATGTGAGCGATCGAACTTTCTCCTTCTGGTGTGTTGAAAACGTTTAAAGTATTTTGCTAAAGCTGGCCTGGCCCGACAAAATCGCAGACGTTCGCATATGATAAAAGTTCTCGTAAACCTGCCCGGCTACAAAAAAAAAAAAAAAAAAACCCTGAAATGGAAGAAAATGCGCGACTCACTCCCTCATTGGTCGAGAGTGTTTTTATTTCCTGGTTATACAAACAGACACTTTTATTGCCCATTTTGTCGGCTTCACGTGTTTTCACAAGCATTAAAACTTTGCAAGCCAAACCAATTCGGCACCAAACAGAAATGTGCACTCTTCCTGTTATTCCCACGCGCCTTTGCAGCGACAGTTCATTTTCTAAGAAACTAAGAATGACTCCCACAGGACTGAGGCCCCTACCATCGGCCACCAAAGGTTCGTTTTTAAATATACGTTGACTCCTTCTGTATGATAAGTTTTGATCAGTTGAGGCGGGAGTCGAGATCCCCTTCGTTGTGTTTTCACTTCCACGCGGATCACACTAGCGCCCGCGCCTTGTGAAATACTTTCCCAGTCCTTTGAAACCCCATGATAGGATGACGACTACAATATTCCATCCCGGTACGTAATAAAATTCATGTCGAGATTTTCGGTAGGGATGTCTTTTTGACAAGGCGCATATGTTGCAGAAAAGAGCGAACTTAGCGACGGCGCTTTCGTACGAAGCCAAAATAACGCTCATTCCATGCGCAAAGGCAACAAGTACCCAGGAAAAAAAATAAGAAATTTCTTCTTAAAATATACGGCCGACCCGCAGTGGTGCGCGGACCGCGGTGTCAGGTGCCCTAACTTGCCCATTTTACCTCCTCTTGGTACACGGTATCCTCATTAGCAGTGCGTTTATGTTGCTTGATCTTCGAGGGTATTCACGAGTATTGTCAAGATGTCGCCGCTATCGCTAAAGTGGGGCCACTCCTGGCTTCCGTTCCCGACTTCGGAACGTTCCCGATGCCATAAACATCCACATATGTACTACCTTCATGGAGAGTCATCCCTTACGCAGCCCGTGTGGCGTGTAGTCTTTGTTTTCGGATTTCAAGAAGCACATCACAACAAAATGACTCCTTTCTGATGCAGCATCAACGTGATTGCAGCCTTGGCGGGTGCGCAGTTGATTGCCCAAATGTGAGCCTGCAGCGCTTCATCAGGATGTCGGACCGTGCAGTGACAAAGAGACCTTTGGCAGCCGAGCTGTTCCTTGAGCAGCAGCGCAAGAATGTGCTCAAAAAATCCTCTGTGTTCAGACTTTCCCGCAACAACACGCCCATGAAGCCCCATTTTCAGCGCACGCTGCTCACTACCGTTTGCAAGCAAAACCCTAATAAACTTCCTTGGCCCGTGTTCGCCTTTTGTCTTGTCCAAAAGGGGTCTATACCCGTTCCACACGTGCATGAAAAGTGACATTAGGTGCGTAAGGCCATAAGGTTTAATGTCAATAATTCGCTACTACGCACAAAAATCTAATTCTATTTTCTTTAATGCCACTATTCGTTTAGGACTCCCTCACAACTCGTTCACCTTAACGCTACGTACTCTCGAACGCGATAGAAACTGAGCATCAGCGTGTTGACGCGTAAACGTAGCCGAAGGAAGCCGATTTTTTGTGCCCTTCTAGCAACCTGTTTCATCGGGAAGGGTACATGGAGAAACACTGAGGTATCTGTCTTGATTCGGCTACCCTCGTTATCATAAGCCGGCTACACACGGGCGCCTTTTTTTTTTTCGTTCTTTTTTCGCGTCGTCGTGGAGTGAAGTTCAGGCGGCGGCAACGTTCAGAAGAAGACATTTCCCTAAAAACAGCGGCGCAAGGCAGAACGTCGTGCTACTTATCGGTGGTATCAATGTACAAATGCGCCGCCGTTTTCAATAGTACTGATTTTTCTATGGCTGGCAGGCGAGGGCTGCTGCTGAAGTTGTTACAAACGGCTCACGCCACTTTTTCAAGAGAAGATTGTGTTGGCCGACTCGTGTCGCCGGCGGTGTTGCTGTTGGCGTCGTGCGACCAAACTCCCTCCTCCCTCCCTCTCCATCCTCCTCACCCGAAGCTGGTGACCGCAAATCTGCCTCTCCCGCAGCCGGTGGCCGCCAAACGCCCCGCTCCCACAAGCGGCGCACCGGATCTTTGGCATAAAAACGGAAAAATAAAAAATGACAAAAAGATAGACCAACATAAACGAAAAGCGGCGACTCCCCGCATGGACTGTGGTGGAAATAATCGACAGAGAAAATAAAATATCATCCACAAAAACGCCTAATTAACAAACATAATTGAAAATTTGAAACACCCGCCATCAGGCTGCCGCTGTGGGCCTCGCGATGAATACCGCAGATGGCGCCACCGAAACGAGCAAACATGACAAACATGCCATTGCGCTTAGTTGTTGTTGTTGCTAAACTTTATTGACACACACACACACACACACACAAAAAGACCCCCAAAGTCCGGGGTTCTGAAAGGTAAAATAATTATCTATACACACGGCCGGAGGACCTGACGAATGTGAGCCACCAGAGCTCGAAGTCGAGTTGGTGGGCGAAGCCGGGCGCTCGTCACGAGGAGCGCAAGTGGTTGGCCCCATGGGTTGGTCCTAGCACGGCATGGCTAGAGCGTTAGCCCGGCCGTGCCCCTAGCAGCGCGGAGCGAGTGACGTCAGGAGCATACAGTTGGCGCGCGCGTTTCTGAAGTTCATAGATGGCGCAACCAAGAGCTTAAACAGCTCTGCTGTTAAAAGAGTTTTGGCTGCACGTGCAGCCTGATTGGGACCCGACCAAGTACCGTACTTACCCGATTCTAACGCGCACCTTTTTTCCGCGAAAATAGGCCGAAAAATCGCATGCGCGTTAGAATCGGATACGAAACCGAAACTGCCAAAACAGCTGAAATTTCGTTCCACCCATCGCCATCGCCATCTCAAGATGGCGCCAAAGCCTTTAGCAACAATTTTTCGGATCTAGGCGCCTAGGTTTTCTTTCGGCGTTCACACAAATCATCAAATTATTCCACTTGCGTGCTTGATAACAGCAATGGCAGCAGCAGCAACGAAGGTGCGCCGCTTCCGCGGCTTACGAGCGGCTCCTACGCGTTCACAACGAGCGGTTGACTGAAGCGTATGCCTCTGGAGAAGCTCGCGGGATGGGCATGCGAGGCGTCGGCCATGATCCCATCGAACATGGTTGAACGTTCGTTCAGAAGTCTGGCATCGCGAACGCGCTTGACGTCACCAATGACGAGATGTTGCGGTCAGCGGAAGGCGACAAGGAGCTCTCGGAGAGCGATGAGGAGTGAGATGAGTGAGACTACTTCGGGGAATAAATCGCCCCTTTCTCTCGCATTCGTTTTTCGTGCTCTCAAAGTTCCTAGCGCGTTACAAACGGAGGTGCAAGTTTTTTCGGTTTTTTGCCAGGAAAATCGGGTGCGCGTTAGAATCGGGGGCGCGTTAGAATCGGGTAATTACGGTACCCAAAACGAGCCCTCAAGTCAAGCCCCGCTTCAAGCGGCCTGTCTCTTGATATGAGTTCCTGTCTCTTCCGCGCCACGCCACCCGCAGAAAAAGAGCTGGATTGTAATTGGTCAAGGGTTGTGTTGTCGTTGGTTAAGGGATGTGCATTTGATTAGACAGGGATTTCAAACGAATCGGCTTACGGTTTCACAGGTTTGGACGAGCTTAGCGTGCACCCCCGTTCCCGATAGCGGAGGGGTCGGTTTTTTAAGCTATTTCTCATAATCGTAATGCTTAATATCACAAAAGTTATATTCTAAACGCTTCCTAGATGTTTTTGCATGCGTTCAAAACTTCAAAATATCAGTGTCTTTTTCTTTTGTAGTGAAAGCTGCACTACGCTACCTCGGGCGCTCTTCGCGGGATTATCACTTTTGACCTTGCAAGCTGGATGTCAAACCACACCCCCTTCCGCAAGCGCCCTGCACGGAGCAGAGGCCCGATGGCGGGGAGAGATAGACGGCAAGGGAGAGATATGCTTATTCTTGGATGAAACAAGAGCGAACGTAAACAAAGACAAAGGAAGCGGAACGCAAGGACAGCCGCTAGTCTAATAACTAAAGTTGATTATCACGAAGGGTGAATATAAACACTTAACACAAAACAACAAAAAACACCGCGCATGAGCAAAACAAGCTTACAAAAGCCACGGCGATACGTCAACTACATAGACACCGGCTAAAGTCAAAGCCCACGCAGATATGCAATCTTTTTGGGATGAAGACACACGCTTGCTTAGCTGACACACTTGTCTACTCTTTCTGCTATGTGGAACGCTTCCATAATTTTGCGGGCGTTTGTTCCCGGTGCCTAAATAAAATGTAGTGGAAGGAAAGTTAGGTTTACACCGGCGGCACTTAGTACAATGTCAAGAAAGATGGGATGATGGGGGCCCTTTAATGAGAATCCATGCTCTCTCAAACGCACGTTGGCGTAACTTGTGTTCCACTTCCTTTGTCTGTGTTTAAGTTCGCGCTGGTTTCATCCACGAATATGTCTTTCCAACGAGCCCAGCTGGCAAACCTTCTGGCGACAGATAGGCGAGGAGGAAACGGAAACGTGCCGGTACCCATGTCGCCACCTTGCGGAGAGCCCGCCATAAAGCAGCGGCCCGATGGCGGGGAGAGATAGGCGTCAGGGGAGAGATAAGCGAGGAGGGAACGGAGATGTACACGGAACCCGTGTCGCCACCTGGCAGAGGAAGGCGAGGAGGCCGCCGCCGCAGCGATAAGCGTGCGCCACAAAGGAAGGCCTAGAGGCCACGTGCGGGGCAGAGCCGTGTGCGATGGGGGAAGGCGAACATGCAGCTGTGGTCGCTCGTACCGCGGCGAGGCTTAAAAAACTCCGTGAGGCGAAAAAAGATGACGAATAATCAGTGTATTCATTGCAAACATGCCTGTATATCATTGCGAAACCCCACCTCGACCACTCCCCGACAATGGGCCCAACTAAGGCAGTGAAGCTTTCGCTATCAACTAGGGTTAACTAAAGTTGCTGTAACCACAAAATTGCTGTAACCACAGCAACTTTTTTTTGTCATCATCGCCATCATGTGTATCTTTGCCGAATCTTCTTGGGGCATAGTTCTCTGCAGGAATGGCATACCGCGCAACAAAGGCGCTCTTAAAGAGCCATGCAGACAAAATGAAAGTTTGGTTCTCTCGATAGATAGCCTCGTTAGAATAACACTGACACCACTTTTAACGCAAACTTCATTCAAATAAGCTCTATAATTACAAGAGTAGGGCCGTGCATGGGAACCGCTAGCTCATTTCCCGCACTAGAACGTACGACGTATTTTGGGCAGCTGTGCGATTGGTTGCGGCCGGCAAAATCCAACGCAAATTAAGTGAGTTACAAGCTTGCAGAACGAGCTATTTGCGCTTAAATTTAACGCATATTCTTTTTATAGCAGTAAGAATAGTGGGGTACAATGCCACAGAAGTTACGAACGGAAACGTAAACATAGAAGCGGTGCGTACTGTGGGCACTATTCCGGTTATAGCTGCACGTCCGTCTAGCGCGTTCAGCTGACACTGGCCAACTGGCATAAGCGACATTGTCTTCTGTGACTCTGTTTGTCGAGCATACACAATTTTTCACGAAGCGAGTACTATCAACCGTAACAAACATTATCCAGGCACAAATCCGGTCAAAAACAAAGCGACTGCGGACAGCGGTCCCGAGCGTTATGGTGGCGCCATCAAGGAGGACTGACAGCAAACAAGGCATTCCGTCGTTCGCTGAAGGCCTAGTCCGCATACTTACGTTCGCATCAGTACTTGTTCCGCATACGTCATCGCAGACGTCACAAAACACAGGATTCAGCGGTAGAATCAAAATAATGGCTTAAATCGTTTTAATTTCTCAGCGAATAAAGCATCGTTTCGTGACGGACAAGTGCTGGGGGCACTATAAAACACCAAATCTTTCGAATAAAACAAACTTGTATTTTGTCTGCGTATCCCCTCAAACGTTCCTTCGGAACACTGCACTCGACAGTGTACACTTCTTGTTTTGCCTGATTGAGTGTGTGCCTGTGCATGTGTTTCAAGAGTCATGTGTACGTGAGATATTTTTTCATATCTTTTCATATCACCTTCACCCTCATCTGGCACTCGGTCGGCTAGACTGGCTGAGTTACCCTACTTATTAGGAACGCTCTCTCTCTCTCTTTCTGGTAGAGGAACTGTGGCTGCTGCAGTTATGAAGCCACCTTGTAGTCTGTTTTGCCCGTGCATTCAAACTGACAAATTTCAGGATCGTTTGCAGCGTGGATGACGTTTTCGCACAGGCCCGACATACGCGAGCAAGCAGCCTCTTCACCGAAGGAGTAATTGGCCCCAACTGGCATGTCAGGAGCATAAATTACTGAACACCAGAACACAAGTTTGTTTCTGGTTATATTCCCTCAAACAAAGACAGATAAAGAAACAACTTTATTAATATTCAAGGATCAGGTGAGGGGGGTTGGGGCGGTCCAGAGGGCCCCCGCGACCACCAGGGCCCGGGTGGTCACCAAGTCTTGACTGGATGCCTCCGGGTCGCGCAGCGCCTGCTCCCAGAGGGAGGGGGAAGGAAGGGGGGGAAAGTGGTCTGCTGGGCACTCGCACAAAGAATGATAGTGCGTGTCGAGAGCCCCGCACTCAAGGCATGTTGGGGAGTCAAAAAGGTGTGGGTGGGTGCTAAAATGAGCTGAGTGCGGTGGGGGAAGGTGTGGGTCTGGAGAACGCGCAGGCAGTGAGCTGCGTCTAGGGTGAGTTGGGGATGTGGTGGAGGGTACTGGCGGCGGAGGAGGCGGTAGTGAAGGGTGATGTCCCTGTAATGCAAGAGCCCGGCGGGGCTACCGGAAGGGGCACCGCGTGTAGGCGTAGATGAAGCGGTGGCCCGGTCTACTAGTTCGCGAGCACGTACGTTCGCCACCTCATTAGCACCTACGCCTGTGTGGGCTGTTGTCCACAACAGGCCCACCGTGTCGGTTGGGGGATGGGTGGCCAGAATTTTCCGGGCCTGTGGGGAGATGTTGCCCCGGAGAAAATGGCGGATGGCTGTCTGCGAGTCGGAGAGGACGTAGAAGGGGGTGGAGCGCTGGGAAAGCGCGAGGGCAATAGCCGCCTCCTCCACCGTCGTGGTGTTAGAGGTTGGAATGGTGGCAGTGGCTGTATACTGTGAGGGAAGGGATGCCCGATGACTGCAACGGAGTGCGTGGAGCGATTGGGGTACGGAGCGGCGTCGGTGTAGAGGGTGTGTGACGCTGGGGGGTATTTGTGGGAGTGGGTGACTGCTCGGGCATGCCGGCGAGCTGCATGGTACGTGGGGTGCATGTGTCTAGGGAGAGGGCGGACTTTAATGTGTGCGCGGATGTGAGCTGGAATGGGGGTGGGAGGGGTAGGGAGTGTGGGGGGCGGGGTGTTCATAGATTGTAGAATGTAGTGCCCTGTGGGAGACGAGGCTAGCCACGTGAGTTAGGAAGTGTGGTGAGCGTCTATGTACTCTCTGATGGTATTGTGGACGCCTAGGGCTAGGATTCTGTCATTGGGGTGTAGGGAGGAAGGAGGAGTGCATGTCGATAGGTTTTCCGCAAAAGGGCATCAAGTTTGTTAAGTTGGGTGGGTGTGAGACGAAGGTAGCGGAGCTGATACATAAGACGGTAAATGAGAAAGATGTGCACGAGCCGTAGACGATCCTGTTCATTGAGGCCGTGCTGTTTGTTGGCGATACAACAAAGGTAAACCAGGACCCATGCGCAAACTTTTCCAGCTTATATTGCCTTGTTGTTCAACGTGGCATGGAAGAATATGTGCCTGTTCCACTTTCGGTAACGTGAAACTATGCAACAATCGCCTTGTTGAAGTTTAACAGCGGCGAAGTTAGAACGGGTATAGCGGCGGAATTTAAACTGAAGCCGTGGTTTGAGCACTTACGGAGCGAGAAACGGCACCCACACTTCGACGTACGTTGAGTAAAACGGGTGTGCGACATCGAGCCGTAACACATCGGCGTCACCCCCTCCGTCTATTGCTTATTGACGTTTGCGATAGCCATGGTTGCGAACTGGACAGTACCGGAGGCTTACAAGGACGCGGGTTCGATTCCCGGCCCCGGTGGCCGCTTTTATGATGGAGGCGAAAAGCAAAAACGCCCGTGTGTACGAGATTTCGGCACATGTTAGAGAACCCCAGGTGGTCAAAATTAATCTGGAGCCCTGCACTACGGCTTGCCTCATCGCCTGTGAAGCGTCGGCGCGTTAAACCCCACAATCGATCAATCAATACCGGAGGCTTCATACTCGGGAAAAGGACTGAAAAGCACAGAATGTGGTTCCCTTAGGCTGAAGAAATCGGTACAAGAAAAATGAACGTTCGTGTTAATTGATTTTTTCCCTTGTGCCCGTTATCCGCTCTGGGTTCTTTTTTTTTTTTTTTTTGAACGGAGTATTGCCTGACTATAAAATGCAGCCAAAAGCAATACGCTGCGAAATGCCCGGGCGTTCACTGCCCGCTTGAAGCCCACCAGAAATTTATTCAGAATCAAGCACTCAACCTAATCAGCGGTGTTTTGATAATTACATTTTTTTATTATATTAGGCCACACGCGGAAATGAATTAGAACGAAGCGCGTGACAAGCACGGAGTCGTCGGTTTCTCCGCGCAAAGGTAATCCTAATTCACAACAGAAATTTTCTCCTCTTGCAGGATGCGAACTTAGGTCGGCTCAACGGGCCATGGAACAAATAAAGTTAGGAGTAACACTCAGGGATAGGAAACGAGCTTCTTGGATCAGAGAACAAACTAGAGAAGATATCATTGTTCAAATAAAGCAAGAGAAATGGACTTGGGCGGACCAGGTAGTGAGACGAACCGACAACCGGTGGACAATTAGGGTAACACAGTGGATACCAAGAGATGTCTCTAGACGAAAGGGAAGGCCACTAACCTCATGGAGGGATGAAAAATTTCACCATCTCCCCGTAGGTGAACCCTGAGTAGTATGCGAAGCAGTCATGGTGTCGACTCAAGTTCCGATTAGTTTTCAGTTTGATCGCGCCGTTGCGGGTGAGAATGAGGGGAGTGGAGCGCCGCACGCGTCATTTATACCGATGAGCTACAGTGGCGCCCCCAGCGGAATATGCAGCGGTTACCGTCGCGTCTGTAATCCTAAGCTCCTTCGCATTATCGCGCGCGGAGCGGCAGGGGTTGCCATTCGTTGCGCAATCCCGGAGAGGAGAGGAGCTTTGGAGAGGAGAGGAGGAATGCCGGAGAGGAGAGGAGCGTCGGAGAGGAGAGGAGGAATGCCTCGCATACTACTCAGGGTTCCCCTACGGGAAGATGACGGTGGTTGAAAGCGAAGCTATCTCGTGATGGATTGTTTGGTTGGCCAATCCCTAGGGGCATCCTGCCACAATAATCATCAGCGGTGCCAGGCCAGGCATGCGCAGTGGGGGTGTGGACGCCGCACAACGGCGCCCACACAACGGCGGAGGGAACAGGATCGACCATAAGCTGCTTCGCATCTAAAATAGAGAAATTCGGGGGTAAACGGTGGACTCGAGCAGCGCAGGACAGTAGCAGTCGGAAGCCAATGGGAGAGGCCTTCGTCCTGCGGTGGACCTGAGTTGGATGATGATTGTGATGATGATGATGATGATGGTGGTGGTGGTGGTGGTGGTGGTGGTGGTGGCGGCGGTGGTGGTGGTGGTGTGGTTGTGTGATGATGATAATGCTGATGATGATACGGAATGCGAAACTAAATACGGGAGAGCGGTGCTATGGCCACCGGTGGTGTCGGTTCTTTCTGAGCCAGTATAAGTACTTTCCGCAGCGTTTCTCTTACAGCTTTGCCCGTCGGCTACGCACTTAGCGAGACTTCGCGGTCGTACTTTGCATTAGCTGTAATATCGGGCGAGCTTCAAGGCATCCGAATTTGTGCTTCTGGACATCCCAATGGAAGATTTCGCTTGTTCTTGTTGGCAGTGGAAGAATTCTTGTTTAGGGCAGCCAACCTGAGCCGATGACATTAGGAGTGGGCTCCAACTCCTACTTTCGAGTGTTCTGCTTAAAAAGCTTTATATGAATGTCAGATAATTCATAAATATGTCCCCTTCTAGCAATCAGAGAGACCCAACGTAATATAAAACCGGACGAGAACTACTGAACTGTGTTTGGTTTTCGTTTTCCTTTAGCACATATTTCTTGCACCTAACAAATTCACCTGGCTGCCCAACAGAAGTTTTAAGGTTTACGGCTCTAACAGTCCAGTAAGTTTGTTAAAATAAGCCCATTCAAAATTACCTCCGTATGGAGTTTCTGATGGCACATTTAAATTGGGGACAACTTTAGCGCAAGCGCAAGCTCAACCTGGCCTTTCCAACACCACGACGAAATACTCTGACCCCGTTTCTAGGCCAACGCGAATGATCGCCCTACCTACTCAAGCTGGGCGTGGTCAGGTCCCCGTTCCGTCGATAGCTCAGTTGGTAGAGCGGTGGACTGTAGAGGTTCAGGATGCTGATATCCATAGGTCGCTGGTTCGAATCCGGCTCGACGGACTAAACTTTTTTTAACTGTGTAATGTGCAGGATGCCTAAGAGTTTTATAGGTGTGAGAGAACATCTCTCGTAGGTCTTCTCCCGATTATTCAGGGAGGTCGAGTATGTTTCCGATAAGGTAAAGGTGACATCCATCCACCTGAAAGTATATTGCATCAGTGGTAATAGATATAGATTCTGAGAAAACTTCGCAGTCGAAAAAAAGGTTAGCCTTCATTCGGGTGTTTGATCTTTTGATCCGCGTTTATCTATAGCATTAACTCTACAAATGGTGCTGTTAAAAGCATACATATTTGTCCATCAGTGGCCAAGCCGTGTACTGGTGACCACAAGTGAGTTTTCTAAGCCTTACCCGGGACCGTTTTTCTGAAATAGATGGAAAACTAGAACATCTATGGGCCGAGATATCCACCTAGGTTAAATATCACCAAGTAGTTTAAATAAGTCTGCCGACCTGCAACGTAAGCTGCGCCTCGGAGCAGAGGTGTAGCACTGGCCATCAAACGCGGCAATATTTAAAAAAACAAATGTGTTTAATGGGGAAAACAAAAAAAAGAAAAAAAAGAAAAGGCACATCCCGTGGTTTTAAAATACTACGCGAAAAATAAGTAAAATCGAATAAGCAATGCACCAAAAGGTGGAAATTGGTCTATACTTTTCTTTGTCCGACCTTTCACAACCACACGTGCGTCAATGCAAAGGAAGCAAGTGCCGTGGTCACTTTTAGAGGACGGCGGACAAGTTCCGTTGTTTACTGATACAAATAATCATACATATATCAGAGGAAAGGTGCGCATTTATTCCTTCTGCAAGCAACTGCATCCATCGACCTTGTCTTGGAAGTAGAAGCAGCAGTAAAGCAGATGACACAGGCAGAAAGCCAGGCCGGTACCCCCCACTGTCCCATTCGCCCAGCGCTCATCCTTTCTGCTTGTTTTGCAGTTTTGTCTTTCAGTTCTAATTTGTTTTCGAAGGTGCACTTTTACTGACTGCCCAACTCCCTACTTTTACTGCCACTCGTTTCGGAGGGGGAGTACTGCTGTCGACGAATTAAAGAGTGCCTCCGCAAGAAATTTCCATCTCGTGCTTCACTCGTCAAATTACCCTTACAGTTTGTAATGGCATAATCTGTTATAAGATTCCACAATTTAGCGGACGAAACGATGGCCGGGGTCAGGCGGTACGATGACATACTGATTGTAATGCACACATCCGGTATAGCATTCGCAAAATGAAATATAGTGGTCAGAGCAATAATGCAATCACTGAGCGTTAACTAAAGCTTGCTTTTAACGAAACTGTGGCTTACACCTTCGACAAGGTGAAAGCTAACAAATTATTCTGGGTGACCAAATAGTCTAATTCATTGGTGGTGTTTACGAAGCTGTTCTAGGGTTTTTCTCTTTTGCTGCGAGTAATAAGAAATGTGCGCCATTTGTATTAGGCGCTGGTATTTAAACGCGACAGTAGGCCGGCCTTCATAGTTTTAAGGCTTCATAGTTAGCATGATGGGATAGCGATGATTACGATTTCAATAAAAAGGAAAGGGTAGAAAATACATCCCCCGTCATATCTCTTGGGCCGTGCCGTGGCTTTATGAATAGTCTCTAGGACAACATCAAATCTGGGCGAGAAAGTAGGTAGTAAATCGTCGCCGCTTCATCTGTGTTTCTAATATCACGTAATTGTTTAAAGTTTGCTTTGCAACTGCGCCACTGCCCTTGGGGAACAGCAGCATTTTGAATTTTTCTTTGTATTTGGATTTGACTGTCGTTTTAGACTGCTAATTTGTTTCTCACTTAACTGATAATTCGACTCATCCAACCGGTTGGCGAACCAGTTGAGAACCAGTTCGGTGGCGTGATTTTTTTCGAACCGGAACACTGAGCCAGTATATTTTCTGAGACACACGAATATATATATATATATATATATATATATATATATATATATATATATATATATATATATATATATATAGAAAGAAATGCCGGCAGTCTACAACGCCAAAGAAGGCATAGGGGAATGGTTAGACTATTTTTTTACCGTTAGGGACGTTAAATTATTATTTTTATTAGTAATTAAATGAGAAAGAAAGAAAGAAAAACACGCGCCCAGAGTGGGGACCGAACCCACGCCTTTCGATTAGATCTCGAATGCCTTACCAATTCGGCTATCTGGGCGACTGTGCTCTCCTTTACTTTCTGGGGTATTTATATTTACTACAACTGTATCTGACGCTTGAGGGTGGTAGCCAGCGCCACTCAGACGACACGGGGTTACGTCCCTAACGGTAAAAAAATAGTCTAACCATTCCCCTATGCCTTCTTTGGCGTTGTAGACTGCCGCCATTTCTTTCTGTATTTCCTAACGAGCCCCTCATTTCCAAACCCTATATATATATATATATATATATATATATATTCGTGTGTCTAGTCATTCGAGATCTAATCGAAAGGCGTGGGTTCGGTCCCCACTCTGGGCGCGTGTTTTTCTTTCTTTCTTTCTCACGTAATTAATAAAAAATAATAATAATGTAACGTCACTAAAGGTAAATAATATACTAACCATTCCCCTATGCCTTCTTTGGCGTTGGAGACTGCCGGCATTTCTTTCTGTATATATATATATATATATATATATATATATATATATATATATATATATATATATATATATATATATATATATATATATATATATATAAATCTAGAGAAAGATAAACTCACAAAGCGCGCAGAAATAGTATAAGTAAAGAGTCGGATACACAGCAAGAACAATAACAAACAATGTTTACTTACGTAGCGGCAATGGGACTTGCCTTCATCAGAGTAAAGTTACATGATTATGGTGATAATCATGTAACTTGTAACATAATCATGTAACTTTACTCTGATGAAGGCAAGTCCCATTGCCGCT
>NW_027526203.1:240504136-240616636 GCF_048455015.1 Haemaphysalis longicornis | reverse complement strand
ACTTTCTTTCTTTCTTTCCAAATTCTTAATCTGTTTCAATGATCTACCACATCCTCCCCTTTGCTTTCCGAGGTTTTCTCGACTGCCAACCCCTATTTCTGTGTTATTTTCAACGAGCCCCTCATTTCCTATTCTGATTCGCTATATATATATATATATATATATATATATATATATATATCCCTCGTTATAACGACATCGCTTTATTCGAAATTTATTCTGGTCCCAACCCAAACTCATGTATTTTAGGCTGCATTACTCGAAGTGCAAGAAGAGCTTGAGCCGCTTAGAGCGAAGTGGCGAGCGGAGGCATGGCCGAGCGGCGGCGACCCAGCGGCGAATCAGGCTGCAAACATGGCGGGTCAACGCCGCCCCGTCTTTTCCCGGCGATTTTCCCGAGCCGGTCATGCTCGATTCACGCCGTCTGACTTTAGACAAACAGTCTATGCGTGGTAGGGTCATTAAATTTTGTTTCTGGACATTGGTCAATTGCGTGGACGCGACGCTTTGCGAACACCGACACTCGAACCGTAGAATTCGAACCGCAGTGTCGTCGACAACGAGGCACCAAAAAATTATTGTTTTGCAAACTTCACTGCTGTACACCTCGGGAAAAAAATTTCCCGGAGATCATGCAAAGCCCCCAGTGCAAAGCTGGTCAGTTTTCATGATTGCGCTGTGCACCCAAAATGAGCGGTTAATCGTTTTTTGAGCGCAACAAACACAACCTCCGACTCCAGCCACGGCATTTGCAGCGCTTTCCAGTGCAAGACTCGCGCAGCATTCATTGACGCTCGCACATGCCCACAGCCACTGCCAGTTTTATGGGCGGCGACCACAGCCTCATGCAATGCTTTGCCACATTGAAGCAGGGATTGCTCGCGCTCGGCAAGAACTTCAAACAGCCAAAGCTCACTGCCTTTTTTGCGCCCTAATAAAGCTTTGCTTCACTGAATACATTGCGTTTTGATTACTTTCAGTTGTAGTGCAAGTAAAGCTCAACTGATTAGGCTTTTTTCGAGTGGTCGCTTATATCAAAATACCGCTTATAACGAAAATTTTTGTCGTCCCGTTGACTTCGTTATAACGAGGAATTACTGTATATATATATATAAATATATTGCATCTTGTATCACGCGCGAAAGCGTGCTTTGTAGATGCCACAGTTTATGTGCATCAATGGAGCGTGCCACAAGTTCTGGGCATACCGATGCTCAGAAACCACCCTTATTACATTACCAGGTTGAAATGCTGCCTGGTCCGGTAATGACGACGCAAGATACCACGGGCGGCCGTACTAGATGGGTTCAACCATGCTAGGTGAGGCTCCCTGGGACACAAAACAGCATTTCCTCACAAAAGAAGGATTTGGCAACCCTGGTTGAGTATATTTGCTAAAAAACTTCCCAATGATTACACAATCACACTATCGGCCTTCAGGCACTCGATGGGCGGAGCTGGAGATCTTCGGGAAAGGCTTTCGTCCCGCAGTGGACACAGCAAGGCTTTTATTTATTTATTTATTTACAAGATACCTACATCGCCACGAGGGCATTTTTGTAGGGGGGACATGCAACATGTACAGAACAGAGTATACAAATACATTTATACATTCATACACTTTTTCAAAAGCACTTATTCGTAGTGATTAAAAAAAAAACGAACACCACACTGATCATAAGCGGGAGAAAAAAAGATCGTTATTTTGAAGACTAACCAATTCCTCTGACAACATATTCCAGTCACTTATTGTTTTAGGGAAAAAAGAATTTGCAAGAATATTTGTACTGTGGGAATACTCTCGCACTTTGTTTGGATTATCATGACGAAGTGATATGTATATATCACTTATGTATATGTATATATGTATATGTATATATCACTGATGGTATATATATATATATATATATATATATATATATATATATATATATATATATATATATATATATATACATATGAAGACTGGTCCTCCAGTCGAAACGTCAGTGAACCACTGTTTTTGTTTTTAATCGTGCGTCTACCATTTTCTCAACTATTTTTTCTGGCTCCTCGAGAAGTTTCTTTTACTGCTTATATATATATATATATATATATATATATATATATATATATATATATATATATAGTCTGGAAACAAGACTCACAAAGAGTGCGAGAAAATATGGTAAGTAAACACACAGACACATGAAAAAACATTAAAAAATGAAAGTTAAGCTTGTTAAATGAAAGTTAAAATGAAATGAAAGGTAAGCTGATTTCAGTGTTATAGATACCCAATGTAGCAAGGCAGAGGGCAGGGCAAGGGAAGGTAGCATGTTCATACAATCGGATCATGGTTGGAGGGCAGCGAAAAAAATTGGAAGTGGAAAAGGTAGGAAAAATATAAAAATAAAAAAATAATAAAAATCACCCGGTCCGAACATGAGAGAGAGTAAGGAAAAAACAATCAACTCAAAAAGGTAATTGCTAGTTTCAGCGTGGCAACAGGGGGTAAGAGAGTGGCTGAAAGAAGACATGCCAATGCACGCATATGGTGCACACCCGGCCATACACATTTGTTCTAACAGATTCAGAGTCACGTGATTGAATCATGAGAGAGTAGTATACTTGGCTTGTAGTGGTGCGATGAAAGGGAAGGGCACACAAAGGCAGTCAGACAGGGTGTTTCGAGAGGAAATCAGCGTACATTCCTTCAGGTGCGCATCATGCGCGTGCATCTGTCTTTTGTTCTGTTTCGTTTCACGACGCTTTGCCCCTGTTTTTTTTCCTACCGCTATTTAGGAATGTACGCTAATTTCCTCAAGAATGTAGCCCAAATCCTATTTTACCCAATTTGTACACCCCGAACATGCTTCAGGAGAGAATCGGGTTGAACCTGATTTCCCCCCGAATGCACCTTTTCAAAGTAGCGATCTGCACAGTTGTGTGCTGACAGTCCGCCGTTCTCAACCGGTACTTGCTGGAAGCAAGCCCCCAAAACACAGCTGTAGAACTCATTGAGTATTGGCATGACTCTACTGCTCGCTACCCCTGGCTGGCAAACGCTGCACTGACATTGCTGTGCCTAGCCAACAGAAGCTGTGACGTCGAGAAAACTTTCTCCCTGCTAAGATACGTTGAAAAATCGGAAGCTCTCGAATGGGGGCCGACAAGTTGCGCATGAAGGTGGTAATGTATGTGAACAAGGATGTGTAAAAAATCGATGAACAGCTTTTTGTGAATAGAGTGCTTAATTTCTTAGAAATTTTGAACGCCCTTTGCTGCCATCATTACTGATTCATTTCCAAAGAAAGATGAAATTTCAGAGAGTATTTGCTATACAGAAAACCATGATGTTCCCTCGGTTATCAGCTTGATATAAACACCAATTTTAACAAGTTATAGTTTAGAAGCTCGTGATAACTTCTGATAAGAAGTGTGTATTACGAAATACATCAGTAGATTTAACCCGAAAAACAAAACGAATTTCAGAATGGTCTTACAAAAACACCCGATTTCTTCCTGCTTGCAGTCAAACGCGATTACAATGAACCCGGATGGAGCCATTTATGCTATATATCGAACAAAGAAAGATAAGTTACGAAAATAAATGGGAAACATACTCCTTATAACGAAGTTCACATCTGATATATCGATCTCGGCGCGCCTAGAATTGCCGCCAAAATGCATGCTCTCGGGGCGGCGATTGAGATGTTGATTGGCTGCGATGGAGATGTTGAGCCTCCCATGGAGCGATGTGACCCCCGGCACTTTCCGTAACTGTTTCCGCCGCGCCTGGCTCACGATTAAACCCTCCCAGTCAGCAATTCCGGACCAAGATGAAAGCATCGATGAACTTTGAGAAGAGCCCGCAAACGTTCCCGATGTTGTGCTGAAAGGAGTGCCCTTCAAAGATTGCCTGAGCACGGCCGCTCGATGGAAACTAGGTCCGGCCTGCCGAACGCGCCTCTCCGCCGGTGACGGCGTTAGTTTCCCTTTCCGCCGCAGCGTCAGTCGTGGCGCTAATCATCGGTGAAAGATGAGCGGCAGCTGCCGGCTGCGGTCACGGTTTCAATACGGTGTAAGTTGTTCATGACTGCCCCGACGGCCGAAGTCAGCATCCTTATAATTTATAATATTACGCGGTGATAAGTGAGGCGGAAACTCACAATATAGGCGTCACGGACTAACTAGTATTTCAGAAGTAGGCACAGCGCTACATTTGTTTTCCTTTTAGCGCGCCGCATGCGACGTTAGCAGGTGGCGTATTGCTAACGTCGAGCGCAATAGGCGGATTTCTTTCTAAAGACTTTCCCAAGGCTTTCAGGAATAATATTTAGCATGGCAAGCTAGTCTGAGCAACCGCATTTGTTTATTACAAAACAGCTTACAACTTGAGCGTACGTAAAAATTACATGAACGTTTCGTGCTGTGTCGTACACGCCCATTTCTCAATGCGCGTTTGACAAATGTGACTGGATATTTTCACACCTTGCTTTAACTGTGTTTTCAAAGAGAACTGGAATAATCTAATACCTTTTAGGATCCATTGGTCCATTTGCTTTGGAAATATTGTTCGACGGCGCGTTAGAGTACCGGGTACACAAAATTATGGAAGACACACGAATGAAATGGACAGATCGAACGCAACTATGAACTGATTTATTGCAACCAGAACACTATTTACATGGGAACCAAAACACGGAAATGAGTACAGGATGCAGTAGAATGCTGTAAAACTTCGGCAGTCGTTCTTTGATTTACACTAGTTGCACAACGTAATATACAGTTGGAAAATAAATTAAACTGTATTAAATCCATGTGACATCAAAGGTAAATTTAATACAACATTTAAAGAGGGATTTACTGGGTTTGTGAGAAAATATGCAATTCATCTTCGCCTATGGTTCACCAGCAATCAGCTTTACAAGCGGAAAACTTTTGGCGAGAAATGTTTTCCTGAAAGCTTAAGTAGATTCTCTAAAGAGCTATTAACGTCGCCAGCCCAGGTGGCAAGAAGCAGCCTCAATAGCTTTTTTAAGAACATTTCGCAAAGCTCATGACAGGGTACGGGTCCCTGTTGCTGGCGCACCACATCAGCGGACAGTCTGCGAGGTGTGGGAATACGGTGTTTGAAAGGAGCTTACAGATTTGTCCGCTGTGTCGAACTGCCTGTACAGCGCGATTCCCCTCGAACTTCTTCACTTGTTCACGAAATTCGTCGCAGCGTTTTTGCAGTTTTTGTAGTTTTTCGTTTAGTCTGTTTACTTTCATATTAAGGCGGCGGGCATTTCTCTTGGTGTTATCGAAAAAGCCTGTCAGATCGAACGAAGTCTGGCATTCTCGAGTCTCAAAATTACGTTGGCCGCATGATTGCATGTCCGTGAGAGAGTACAGGATTGGGTCTAATCTCTTTCGGTGAGTGCGGTTGACCTCTTTCTTCATTATCCGTTAGGCCCAGAATTGAACGCTCAATCGTTCCATGTTCTGCAACCATTGTGCTCACTTGCCCTTGATTGCGTACTTGAGATGCCGACGCACACGCCTCGAGCAGCGGCCGAACAAGCGCCCTCCTCCTTTTCGGGCTTTCCGGCAGCACGTACGTTGGGTACGGCGGAAATCTTGTCGACACAGCTGTTGGGAGCAACAACTTGCCCTACAATCCCACCGTGTAGTCATCCTCTTTGAAGTGCAGCGAGCGAACGACCGATCTGGAGCTTGGCTTCCATTGGCTGCCCTTGTTGATCCCTTGACGGGAGATGTGCAGCCAGGCGTCTCGGAGTCGTTCTTTGGAGGGAACTCGTGGCAGCAGACGCCCGGGGTTTTCGAGGAATTCGACTTGCAGCGCGGCACGCAGCAGTTTTGGGCATTTCATAACGAGGAGCACACTCGTACGATATATTGCACGAGCAGTGCGCGGAATTCGGCGAAACGAATAGCTCAAAGCGCTCACGCGTGCTTCAACAATCCCGCCGCTGCTGCTCTTCGCGCCCAAGCCGGAGTCTGCGCCGATACGTGGCACCCCACCGCGAGTACAAGCGGCAACCGTAAACTTCGCTTCCATGCCCTCGCCCGTCGCCGACGGGCGATGCTGCAAGCCGCATTCATCCTTCCAACCGTGTTGCTTGCCCGCGTTAATTCCGATTCCACCCTCCCGAAGTTAACATGTACAGATTATTAAAACTGGAAGCTGAGCTAATTCGGTTCCGTTCATAATGAAAAATGACAAGCAGCGTAAATGCTATACAACATAGAATCACGCAAAAATACACAAGTTATCACTGCCAAAAAGTTCTTATTAAATCTATTAATATCCACGCAAGCGGCCTATCAGACTTCACAGGTAAGATTTCACACATACGGGAAACTCGACCGCACATGCTAAATCAAACCACGAATCAAACGAAATACGGAAAGAAGAAAGCAAACCACAAACACATTACCGATAGTACACAGGTGTTTCCCTCAGGCAAAGCAGCGCATCTACGTACGCCGCGCATCGTACACAGCGCATCTAAGCATTTTATGTCCCTGTTTAACGAGTAAATATCCGGTTTACTAATAAATGTGACCTTCTGCAATTTCTCAGCATTTGGGGACATTTGGCTGGGATTAAAATTACCGTGCCTGAATTCAAACATGAGACTGCCCTGGGGCTGCTGAGCCTGTGTTTGGCAAGGTTAAAACACGGCCGTTTTAGAATTGTCCTTCAGTTAGCATGGTGCATGGGAGCAGTAATGGAGTTTTATATTCCAACACAAACGCGCTGCTGTGTTTAAAGCGAATTAGCATTGTAACATGCTGCACAGTCATATTCCCGAACATCGCGGGAACTGGGTTGCGGGAGCGGCCGCATCGCACTCGTCTTTTTAAACCGCGAACAAGAATTACCGTCATCAAACAGATGAAATTCTTAGGCATTGGAGATATATCTTTGCCGTAAATTGTGGTGTCATTATTTTCCAGATACGTGTGTTAGAACGCGAGTAAACGACGTTTAAAGGGGCGATGATCGTCGATATTCCGTAGGCGCTCCGAAGCGAGGGCCGCGGGAGCCGTCACCGATGTGTGGCGCCCCCGCCGAAAGTAGCGGCGGCAACTGACAACTCCGCTGTCACGCGCCTGCCCATTGGCGGCGCGTGAATGGGCAGGCCGGACCTAGTTTCCATCGAGCGGCCGTGGCCTGAGTGTCGACGACGACGCTGCCTTCACTGTGAGCCCCTCGGATGCCGACACCGTCTCCGGTGTCATGGCTGCTGGCGCTGCTCGAGGCAACGAAGAGGCGGAGGATGTCGCGAGTGAAAGCCGCCCGATGCTTAATGAAGCGCTTTCGGCAGTCAGTGGGCTCCAACAATATTGAAGGACACGGACTGCAACTGATGCAAATTGTGTCTTATGTAGAGAATGCTGTGCTTGTCGACGCCGCTAACACAAAAGTGACAAGAATCACCGCTTTTTGGGAAAGTAGGTAGTTACAGCGGAAAGTAGCTTTATTGCTTGCAATAAATAGATAGTTTTGTGTATGGTAATGGCATACTTTAATGTGTTCATTTCTGCATGCGGGGATGGCAAGAGGGGGGGGGGGGGGGGGTTGAGGGGGTCCCGCGTATTGCGAACTCGTAACAAATAAATCGGTATAGGCGAGTTCGGCTATTTCGAACTATTGGATATATCGAACTAATCGTGTCGCATATTGCAGTTCGCTATAACCGGGTTTTACTGTATAAGTTTTAAAATAGCAGCCGATTTTTACACGCCCCCATTTTAAAAGCAATATAAACCACAAAAACAAACAACCCGACGTATACATTAAATAATAAAAGACTTAAAATCGAGCTTGTGTAACATTTGCGATCGCGGTGAAATCAATGTAGGTTTGACCTATCTTAACACACTGCTGTCTACCATGCAAATAATTTTCTAACACCCATAAAAAGTACCGCAAAATCCGAGCAACGATAGTTGCTTGGGGTTCATAGCAGATTATGACGTACGTTGTAAAATGCCTGACTAAGATCGAATAATAGCGCCCAGCCAGCCCGATTGTGCTCGAAAATTAGTTGAGCATGTCGGAACATTCTTCAAGAATCCCTTGCGTACCCGGACCACGAAGGAACTCCTATTGGCTGAACGAAAGGACGTCATTCCCCTTTGATGCATTTTGTGTTCATTTTGTCGCGCGCGCCTCCTTTGAACAGTGGACCAACTACAGTAGTTTTCCTATTAATTGTAATGACCGATAACCGCATTCGGTATAGGGCTAGCAAAACGTCCTTAATTGTGGCAAATTTTCTGCGCAGATCGTTGATAGAAATATTGCCTATGCCCGGCGATTTGTTCGGTTTCAGGCTATAAAGGATTGCTCTGAGTTCATTTTCTGTTAGAAGTAGAAGGCAAGCCGAATGAAGGAAACCTTTCTTTTGGAGGGAGAATTGTTCTGTACTTTGTCTTGCACTGCCGTTAACTTGGGAAAAATTCTTGTTAAATTCATCCGCGGAATTTTGCCCGTGTGAGGAAAAGTGCGTGGATATAAAGTTGCCATTTGCATTATGTTTACCTCTGAGACCGTTGAGTAAGGACCAGATTTTCTCGCTATCCGACCGGGCCTCCGTAAATCTCTTCCTGAAATGTTTCCGTTTAGCCAAACCGACCATCGCATTCAACATTCGCGCCGCATGGAGTTCCCGACGCCACATTAAAATGGGGGACACGAGCGCAAGTGAAAGCTCGCCCTGTTTTCTCCCAGGCCACGAGGAACGCCTCGGCTCCCGTTTCTAGGTCACCGCGAATAACGGCACTAGCCACTCAAGGCGAACGCGATCGCGGTCCCGTCCCGTCGATAGCTCAGTTGGTAGAGCGGTGGACTGTAGAGGTTCCCGATGCTGATATCCATAGGTCGCTGGTTCGAATCCGGCTCGACGGAGTTGACTTTTTGGCACTGTTGCATGTTTTAGATTCCTTACTTCTCGTAAATATCCATGACCTATATTTGCGTGCCGTTTTTGTGCACGCAAAAATGTGGAAAATCTATAGGGCGACAGGAAACACCTTTCGTACTCGGACTACGCCTCTCGTCAAGGTTGAAAATATCCGCACCATAAGGTCGGTAAATTAGAAGCGCAGGCAGGCCGCCATTGGAAGGAGAATGAGGTATCTGCGCAGATGTCCAAAGTCGACTAATGGAAGCTGCAGCTAGGCAACCGATAACATGCTAAAACTGCCATGGAAATAGCCCCTTTGCAGCCAGGTCTCCGATTCCTCGCGCAACTTTTGCTAACACTGCAGCTTCATCAGTCAATTATAGGCTTCTCAAACCAAAGCTCTCCGAGTTGGAGCTGAACGGGTGTCCCTTGGGAGTTTTGAGCGACATTTGGGTGACAGTTGACCTCTTTGTCCCTGGTTATGGTGGAACAGACCGATACAATGGCTAGTGGGTGTTGATTAAGCCGGTGTTCCAGGACAGAAGCGCTCGCCTCCCAGTAACTAACTTTGGAATCATAGGGCCGTTCAGGAAAGTGAGTACGGAATCGGCGGTCTCGTATACACTGTTTTGCAACCGAAGCGAACGCTTCGTTAGAGTAGGGAACGGTTAATGCGCTGACTAGGGCAAAGCAAGGGCATTCACTTCGCAGAGAGAAAAGCGAGAGGCCTCACGGAAAGCGCAGACGAGCGCCAGAAGAAACAGGATGTCTAAGGTTTCGGAGGACCAGAGGACCAGAGGACAGTAGCCGCGTAAACCGAAAGTGATGGGCGAGTAGCATAACGTCTCACGTTAAAATGATCGACACAAGATCATCGATGTCCAGCTACAGTAAAGCCATGAACAGTTTTGATGGGTTGAGGGAAATGTCAGAAGCCCACCCAAGAACTCTCGCTCAATTAGAAAGCCACTAAGATCAGTCCATTCACAAAATATCCCGGTGCAATTTAAAAAACAATTTAAAATCTTTAAAAACTATGAATTCTGCTGAGAGAGCAACCCGATGGACAATTATGAAAAAATAGTTAACAGACCGCAGAGACACTTCGTGGCATGCTACAGGGATCAGTTTCAATGATTTCCCGTTTCTATCAAAGAGGTTAGGCAATGGTATCAATGCGCCAGGTACAATCAAACCAGTGAAGTACCTTGAGACGATTCAAGAAGACTGCACCTATCCGAAATCCGGATATGGGGCATATTAGCAAGCTAACGCTGCAATACAAAACCTAGTGCCAGGACCTCAGCCTTGAGAACATTACTGTGGAGTTTCATTCATACACATCACGCGTACAAAGTTCATACGCGTACAAAGTTTCTTTTTCTCGCCAACTCCTCATAAACGCCTCTTATGAAAACACAAAAAATATTCTCTCAGATTTGTATGGCGTACGTGGCCTATTCAGCCTCAGTAAGTTCCCGAACTTTATCTACCAAGTCACCACATCCTAGCGAAACTTTTCGTCGACAGTTGCAACTAAGGGGGTGTTTGCCTCCCAGCCATGCACACCAGCATGAGCGTGTTGCAGTATACCGTGCCAATTGAGCGTGCCCACTTAACAAAGGGCCCGCTACCAGCCGGCGTGTCATCATGCCGGGGTATATGCTCTCCAGGTCCGCAGCAGATGTCCCCAAAGTTTCAAGCTCGAATACCTGAACTAAGACATCGAAACAATTGTCGAAGTGCTTGAATTAGCGGAACCTGTTGCTGTGATTCTGTGTTCATTTTTTTTTTCCTTTTAGGCACACTTTTAGCCTTCCCGGAAAATGCGGGGGTCTTGGGGAGGGGCGTTTGTTATGTTCAAGCGACCACACAGCTCACCAAATCGCGCGCATAGCATGCAGGTTGGACCTCCATGGTACAGGCGACGCCAAGATTCAAAGTGGGGAGCTAGACAGCTATGGAAAGGCTGAGGATAAGCTTTCAGTGGCTCCCCGGACACTGTGGTGTACTCGGAAATCAGAGAGCAGATGAGACTACACGCAGAGGCCTAGAAATCAAAAATAAAAGCAAGATTTGCTTCACAAAAATGACGCCTCAAGTATGACCAAGGTACTAGCTCTACAGAAAGATACCGCTTATGGTCCCTTCCGAAGCATCATCATGATTTTCTATTCTCTATTGACCCCCAGATGAGATTGAGCCTGCCAGAACGACTACCTCGCCTGCCGGAAACGTTAATTCATTGACTGTGACTGAATGCGGCGTTCACTAATGCCTACTCACATCGCATAGGCCAGAGTGGCTCCATCATAACCGTGGAGCATGTTCACTTACAGTGCTCCGCTTACACCGACGCAAGGAGCCGGTTGCAGCAGAAGATGGAATGTCTTAACCCTGGACCAATTACGCTGAGCTTCGTAGTTGGACCATGACATTCTACCTCCTCTCAGCGAAAAGTCTTGGACGCGTTATTTGGCTATCTTGAAGATATTTGCGCCGCTGAGACATTATAGCCCCCCTTATGCGGACAGTCCTCGCTACATCCAATGCCTTTATGTATGACGCTATCTATTTTTTCCCTTTCCACTACTACTCCTCTTTTTACTAATCAACTATCTTTTTCCCATTCCCCTTCCCGAAGAATAGCATGTCGACGTACGCATGTTGGCAAACCTCTCCGCATTTCCTTCTTCAACAAAGAGCTTCTCTCTCTCTGCGGATAATCAGGTTTATATCAGACTATCGTGGCATTATCGACAGCTTTTTTTGTCACTATCTATATTTTCAAAAAAATTTCAATAGTAACGACACTTCATACACCGACAATTCTGGGTTAATAATGCAGCCGATACATTTCTGGATGTAGGTAGCGCCACTCTTAGCCACGAAAGTATACGGCTAAAATGCTGCGACAGATATTCGTAAGCGTACGTACTCTAAAGTCCTGGTTATTGTTTTTCTTTGGTATGAACTTTTTCCAAGGCAGAGAGTCGTAAGGAAGTGAACAGAAAAGGCTTTGAACATCCCCACTGAAAGCTGAACTACAGAAGTTGCACTTCGGGCTCTCAGTCAAAAAAGGTGTAAATCAGGCCTTGTAATTTGAAAGAGGTGAAGACCTTTAGAAGATACCCTGATACGACCCGCTATATGGTTGCCCGGGAAATTCGGACATTGCAGCACGAAAAGTAATTCACAGGTAGTGCGTTCCGGCTGAGAACAGATTGAACGAAGCCCATTATACCTTTCAACACAGCTGCAAAATTAATTTCAACTCGAGGTTGCTAAGGTGCTTTTCTCAAACTTGGCTCGCTTGGCGCTAGCAGGTTTAACTTCCCGCCAACAGCTGCGCGTAGCATTCTCGGAATATAAAACGTCAGGCAAGACATCGAAACCACATTATTTTACCGGAAAAGCATCCTTATCATCATCATACCCGTCAAACGCCAGGAAATCGGCCGAACGGCCCACACGATCTAACATTTGCGGATTGTCCACAGAAGCACGGAGAGCGGCCACGCGCTCTGAAACAACACGCGCACCCACTCAGTTGAGAGGCAGGAGATCGACATTGAGAAACTCTCGCGCGAGCAAAGGCTGGAACGCGAACTTTGGGCCCATAGGGAATAGCTATTTGTGTGCACCGACAACCCATGAATTTTACTTTGACATCTGCCCTTAAAAGTCCACGCACGCACAACAATGTCGCTTTGATTCTGCTGGAGACCTTTCATGCCGAAGAAATGTTAGGCTTGCAAGCAGCATCCTTGGGCGCACGCTGTATTAGCACAATTGGGTTAATTGGAGCACGGTTGCGCTATTGAGCACGAGGTGACTCATGGGTTGAATACCCGGCTACAGGAGCAGTTTCTCGAATCGGACAAACGCGGAAACAGCCACGTTTTGAGATTTTGGTGCACGTTTATGATCGCCGGGGGGAGAAGGGGGGGGGGGGGGGGGCGTGTCTGGATTAATCTGCATGGCTGCAACACGAGGTATTTAAGAGAATCAGGCTCATTACAATTGGCGAGCATAGGATTGTTTCTTCCGCACAACATTAATCCTGATTCGTTGATTGATTTGATTCTAGGGTTTAACGCGCCGACGCAACGCAGGTGATGAGGCGCGCCGTAGTGGAGGACTCCGGATTAATTTTGACCACCTGGGGATCTTTAACGTGTACCGAAATCTCGTATACACGGGCGTTTTTGCTTTTCGCCTCCATCAGAAAAGCGGCCGCCGCGGCCGGGAATCGAACCCGCGACCTCGTGCTCAGCAGCGCAACGCCTTAGAATCCTGATTCGTGTTATCGGGAAAGCAATCTGTTTATTTTTCGGGTACGAACTATGAAGCACAGGAAAACGGGGCTATGATCCCTACTTGCGCCGGTTTTCTTCAAGGCCTCCTTTTTCAGAGCTTGCTGATCGGTCATGCGCTTTGCGAAACCCCTCCGTCGTACTTTCTAACTGGCGGGACCGGTGGGCGGACTTTAAGGCGTCCGACTTTGGGTTTCCTCGTTCGACAAAGGTAAATTTTCTCGTGTTCTTGTTCGGGGTAGAATTGCTCCATTTTAGAGAAACCAATTGGAGTTGATACCACAATGAATTGGCTTCAGTTCTCTGGTGGGAATTTATGTCAAGAATATTTGGGGAAATTTACTTTTTTTTCGTGAATGGTAGTTAATTACGCAAAATTACAGCTGTTATTATTTCCAATTCTAGTGATCGCCAGCACTCACAGACACGAGGAAACCTGGCTACAGCTACACTTACTTGTTTATTTTTGTTTTTGTTTTTCAATTCTTAAAGGTGCCATGCAGACAAAATACAAGTTTGTTTTATTCCAAAGATATTTTTTATGGTGTCATGACACCTGCGATGACATAACCAGGACAGGTCTTTAAGCGAACGTAGTGCGCTGTTTACTCTGCAGCGGACTGCGGAACGCCTTTTTGCCCTTAGTCCTCCTAGATGGCGCCACCGTGCTGTTCAGGGCCGCTGTCTGCCTTTGCATTGTTTCTGACCGTATTTACACCTGGCATGTTTTTGTTGCAATAGGCAGCAATCGTTTCGTGAAACATGGGGAAAGCCCGACAAACAGAGTCACCTAGGGACAATGTCGCTTATGCCAATCGGCCAGTGTCGTGTGAGACAACCACAAAGCACTGGGCTGCTGCATGTGCTGCTATAACAAGTATAGGGCTAGTGCGCTGCTACTTCGGCCGTACACGCAGCGCCACCTGGCAGCCTCCGCGGCATTTTTTGCTTGTCCGGGTCTTAGCGAAGTCAGCCGCCGCCGGTAACGAAGTGTTGCGGGATGGCGCCTGTGCGGGCGAAAACACGCAAATCAGTGTACTGTTGCGTCTACGGATGCCATAACAGCTACGCCAACACTGCTGACAAGCTCCCGAAAACCAGTTTTTATTCCTTTCCGTGGAAGCCGTACGAAGAGGAGCGCAGGCTGCGCTGGATTAGGGCTGTGCGTCGTGCAAGGTAAACAAGCGCGTTTGGCGTCTCTTTTGACAGCTCCCTCCTGGCTTCGGCTTCGGTATTTCTGCCTGCAAAAATAAAAAAGAAAAAAAAAATGTGTTAATGTGGACTGAGGAGT
Source organism: Haemaphysalis longicornis (assembly GCF_048455015.1). Taxonomy (NCBI): domain Eukaryota; kingdom Metazoa; phylum Arthropoda; class Arachnida; order Ixodida; family Ixodidae; genus Haemaphysalis; species Haemaphysalis longicornis. The sequence continues at coordinate 240,602,126 of NW_027526203.1, read as the reverse complement.
TCTAACATGAGAAAGTTTGTTTGTTCAACAAACTTTCTTCTTCTTGTTAATATGACCTGTTTCATGCAATTTAGTTTATTCACGTGCATTTAAGACTCTATTTACTGCAAGTAAAAAGGACGGATTGAGCAAATGTTTAAGGTTGTGCACCCATACGTGAATCCTTACCGTAAGTTGTGGCTTGCGCCCAGAATGGGCGCGGTGAAGCGAGTGCAGCTGCAAGTGCTTCAAACTCTGTCCTCCTCGTTTTGATGCGGTGGGCCATCGTGCTTGTGATGCGGTGCTTCCGCTCTTGGTGCCATCTGCGACAAAATGTGCCATTTTGTATAAAATGCACAACACGCTGTGAAGCACATAAAGGCTGCAGATATAACAAACCTGTCTACAGCAGCCTGGCCCAGGGTTAAAAGCACGATCTCCGCTATCTGCTCCACGCTTTTTTTCACAAACGTTTTGTAATACGTTTCCTCTCTCTGCTCCAGCATAGCGAGCAGGTTGCACCTGTTTATTGTCAGGGGTACCACGCTCGCCACCTGCATGGTTGCGTACGTTTCTCGCGCTTCCCCGAGCAGCGATCTGACAACCTCGATGCCGAGATTGAGACTTTCGTCTACAGCTTCTGTGGAAGCACCGGTTGGATCTGCATTTTCGTCGTGGCTGTCCTCGCACGCGATCATGTCCGCGAACGCACACCTCACGCCCGAGAATTGGGTGCAGTGCCAACAGCCGCACCCACGGTGCTTTTATGTTTGCGGGTACTTTCGTAAATTTCACTGTTTACGCCACCATTCTTGCTGCTGTAAAATGAATGTGCTGTAAAATGAATGAAGCACAAACAGCTCGTTCTGCAAGCTTAAAAGTCCTGCCTCACTTGCGTTTGCTTTTGCCGGCCTCAACCAATCGCACAGCTGTGCATATGACGGCATATGTTCTAGTGCGGGAAATGAGTTTGTGAGTCGCATGGCCATGCCTTTTTTTCATTGTTATATACCTTATTTGAGCGAAGTTTACGTTAAAAGTGGTGCCAGTAGGATTCTAACGAGGCAATCTTTCGGATGAACCAAACTTTGGCTTTGTCTGCATGGCCCCTTTAACACGTACCTCACTCTTGACCTGGCTGAGCAGTGGCAGTTTCGTGATTAAATGCTCTAAAGTAGCAGTGGGTTTGTTTATTCAAACCTCGACAAAGCCCGCGCCGTAAGGAGTAAAAGGAGTAGTCCGAGCACAAGTGAACGCTCGGCCTGTTGTCTCCAACGCCTCAATGAACCACCCGCGCCTATTGCTAGGTCAACGCGAATAATAGCTGTGCCCACTCAAGGTTGCTGTGGTGGTGGGGACGTTCCGTCGATACCTCAGTTGGTAGAGCGGTGGAGTGTAGAGGTTCTTAACACTGATATCCATAGGTCGCTGGTTCGAATCCGGCTCGACGGACGTGATTTTTTTTTTACTTGATTTACTTTTTTCCATTGTTGGTGGCCTCCCATTTTTTAAGGCGGTCGAACTACTCGGACGCACGCTGTATCAGCTGCGCATAATATTCCCGTACGCCACCCCATGGGCCAAATTCCCCACCATATAGGTCATACCCCCCCCGTGCTTGCACACAATGGCAGTGGGTGTTCTCGAATTTCCACCGCTATTTCTAACACCACGCCGCCACTGAGCTAACCATATCGAGGGTTATCCCGACTTCACCGGCTCTACCCCGCCCCAGCTCACCAACCGCTCCTGTACACGGTCGCGTGCCCCCTGCGCAGCCGCAGTATACCCAAGCCGGCAACCTGTGGTCCCGGTACGGCGCGTGGAATATGCAGTTGAGGGAGAGGACGTCGACCCAGCGGAACTCGCCACACCCGCCTGGGCCCGCGTCCGAAGGAAGCAATAATCCTTTGGCATGCAGCTGGCTTCATGTTTCTTCAGCCCCTCAATGCTCTCCACGGAACTCCAGCACAAACCGAGGCAGGCCACCTACTCGCCAACGCTCAGCGGCGGCACCATTACCGGCGACACAGATATCAAAATCATCCGCAGGCCGCCGGACGATCTTGGCTGTGGGGATCGCGACTTTCACGCGAACTCCTTTTGACTAGCTTTCGCTGGCGCGACGGGAGCCATTGCGAGAGCGCGCCAGCACTGAGCGAGTGACAGGGAGTGCTGCGAGCGCCAGACGAGGTCGGACGTGCAGCGTATCGGCTCCGGCCATTATCGACTGGAACCGCTGACCAGCGCAATGCACCCCGAAAATTTTGATGTCTTCGGACTCCAAACATTGGAAGGATCCCGCAGACACCGCCCTAGCCCTTGCCTACACATACCCAGCTTTCTCGCTCAAAATTTCAAACTCTCAAGAACCTAGCAAAAGCACTTTAGGAAAGTGATATTTGGCATAATGTCAGAAGTCAACGTAAAGATGAAAACACTAAAATAACTTTCCAGGTTTCTGAATATTTTTGTGTAATTCGCTGTCAAATCTTACTCCCCATGCATTTCTATGGGATAGTTTCCATGGCTCAGGAACCTAGCCGCGCAACGTGCGCGACTTGAAACTGTGCTCAAAGCAAGCATTCACCCCAAATATTAGCTGTGCAAAATAACTTTTCATTTGGCTAACAAATTGCAGAGTAATCACTGTTTAAAGGACTGCCATGAGCGGGAAAGCTGCACATGGAAAAAAATTTGACCGTGTATCCAATCATGCCATCCCCCTTCAGCTAAACGGCTTTCGCACTGAGCATTTGTATGTGTAATTATGTCCAAGCTTTTCTGTCGGAACGAACTGCCACCATACAGTTGGGCAGCCGCCAATCGGCTCTCATTCATCTCCTGCCGTGCAGAACAACACCACAGGGGGCAGTGCTTTCACTCACCACTGCTATTCAGTATCGCTGCAATTAACCTCCCCTCGCTCTTATCGAACATTCCATCCTTACATCACAGCCTCTATGCTGATGCTATTTCTCTAAGGGTGACTGGCGGCAGCGACGCCCATGTTGAATCTGTCCTCCAGCAAGGACCCGACTATTGGGCTTTTTACGCCAGCTCTATTGGCCTCACTTATTCACCGATGAAGACCGAACTTTTCGCCCTCAGAACTCGCAGCTGAATCCAGCACGCAACCTCCTGACATCCCGATACAACTCTGCTCAATCCCGTCACCCAAGGTATCCTGCATGAGAGTACCGGGGCTTCTTCTCCAGAAGAACTGTTCCAACGCAACATTTATTTCAGTCACATATCTTGCCCCTAACTTCGCCTTCACTTTCCCCCGCGGGTCGAGATCGACTGCTAGCGTCCCACGCCCTCCCGAATAATGAACACGAACACTTACAAAGAGTTCGGAGTGACACAAGGAATTATGCCCTTTTCTCTAAAAAATGGCCTCTTTTTAAGGTTGTTTTATACGTGAACGACGACCCCATCTTCAGTTTGTCCCCTGGACGAAACCTGTGAAAGGGCACACACTCGACAATGGTTATAGGTCTTATCTGCAGTGTACCTGAAGAGAATGGGCACAAACTGGTCAAGAGTTAAGGTGCCCCTCCTTGTTTTTTTTTTTTTATTAACTCAAGTTCAGGACACAAGAACTGAATATGAAACTACAACAATTCATATTTTCCCCACCCTCTTTTATTCCCTCTTCCTACCCTTTCCTCCACCAGGGCGTCTTTCCTCCTTCGCATTAAAGCCCCTCAATCAACCAATCCCCAATTTGGAAACGGCCGTTCGGAATTTTTCTAGAGGTCTCATCTCACCTTTGACCCTCAAGTTTCTCCTACAAAATATTCCCACTTGGGGAGTTGACCTGGACAGAAGCCTTAATGGGCGTAAGCGTCAACGAGATCGCTCACCGAGCCGCTAGTGGGCTCACCGTTCGAGTAGCCCCGAACATCACTCCTCACGATGGTGCCCACTAAGCCCGCGATCGGTTCCTCTCATTTCAAGACATTAGATCCTACTACCGACTGTCACGCCGCCTTCTATCTGCTACAGCACCTCTCTTCTCTTGCGCTGAAAAACACCTCTGGCGTCTCGTTAAGGCACACCACCTTACGTTCTAAGTACCATCTTTACCATCTCTATTCCTCTTCATATCTATCCCCTCTATGCCAGGCCTGCGGAGCTGTAGACACCCAGGACCACTGTATGTGGCAACGTCCCTAACGCCATGCATCCTTCGCAAAGGTTGTAGCTGCCCACATAACTAGCCTGCCATCCAACTATACGCCTACAACGAGGCCGCTGCTCCCACTTTGGTGTACGCAGCAGCCACGAGCATGCCTTACTATTCCAGGGTTAACGAAGAAGCGAGATTGTCCGACGCTAGCACTACAGCAGCTAACTCTTATCTAACTACACGAGCGATACAGCGACCGCACCCATATTTACACCGATGGCTCGGTAACCACCTCTGGTTCTGCCGGCGCGGTGGTTATACTACGATTGTCGATGACCACGGAATTCAAGATAGCCCAACCCACAACTTCCACGGCTACCAAACTTACCGCCATCCGTTGCGCCCTTCACACCATTGAACAAGCCTCATGCCGAAGATGGGCGGTCTTCTGCGACTCCAAGCCTGCGCTCCAATCGCTCCAGTCAACCCTGTGCCGTGGACCCCATGAACAGCTGCTGGCCGAGATAAGGCTACTGTATGACCATGCTGCTCAAGCGGGTCATGACATTGCCTTCCAGTGGCTTCCCAGTCACTGCGGCATTGTCGCCAATGAAAGTGCGGATGCTCCCGCCCGCTTGGCACAGCAAAAGTCAGATACCATATCTATTCCATTATCCAGGACGGACGCCGCTAGGACTCTCTGCAAACTTGCCCGGGAAAACACGATACCCAAATGGACCACCCAAGAGTTCACGAGCTCTCGTATTCATGCCCTGGACCCGCATCTTCAGTGTCCTCTCCCATTAGGCCTCCCACGGACTGATACAACCGTCCTTTGCCGTCTCTGGCTTGGAGTCGCCTTCACAAATGCCTACTCCCATTTGATTGGAATGGCAAACAGCGAGGTGTGTGAGTTTTGCGACACACCGCAGACCATACGTCATCTTCTATGCGAATGTCCGCGTTTTTCATCGGCAAGAAGGCAACTCTCCTCAACTTTACGGAAGCTCGATTCTCGGCGGCCGTTCTCTGAGGAGAAAATCCCGGGCCACTGGCCTTCACCGTCATCTACGCACAAGGCCACAAAAGCGCTCCTGTGCTTCCTAAAAACAACGAACTTGCACAGCAGACTGTAGCACAAGGGACTACTTTCTATGAAGTCAATGAACTCTATCGCCTATAGCGTCGTGGCGCTGGCCACACCTCTTCACGCTCTCTCTTTACCTTCCCCTTCTTTTACTGCTTTTCATTTTTTTCCCATTGTTCCCCTTCCCCACGTGTAGGATAGCAAACTAGGCCACAGCCTGGCTGACATTCCTGCCTTTCCTTTACATTTATTCCTTCCTTCCTTCCCTAAACCCACTACCCCCTTTCATGGATAGAGAGCGTTGGGTAAGGGCGCTGGGCAGCTCGGACCGTGAGGTCCAGGAAACCATCATCTGCTCTGGTCACCTGCGGGCTCCGGCTCAGGTCACCCCCTTTCCCAATTAGCCTTTCTTGCTTTAACTTCAGTTTTTATTACTACTACTACTACTACTACTACTACTACTACTACTACTACTACTACTACTACTACTACAATTACCACTACTACTAGTATTTCTGTGTCGTAGGAGGAGGAAAGGGATATCTTTAATGATAAGGAAAAGTCAGCCTAGCAGCGAGCTTGGCTTGCTACTCCCCACGGACATGGGAAGGACGAAACACGCGAAGACTGAAAAACGCCCACAAGCAGTGACAAACGTGGAAACTCACGCGGAAACTGACGGACGTAGCGACGCACACACAGCACAGGGATGGGGTATGGTTAAGGCAAACTTTCACAGGATTTTGTTCAATGCGGATTCACCGAGAAAGGGAACCAAGGATAGTCCGCGTCACTGCGGCAGGGGAGTGCCATCCCACACTCATGTGTTTTCAGCAGATTAAGCGACGAGGTGTAGTGTACGTTTCGCTGGAAGAAAAATATACATACACCTGAAAGAAAGCTGTTGTGGTAGGGTGCACAGATTTCTCAGAAAACTTCGCAGTCGGAGAAAACCTTCAAGGGGATAGTAAACGGGGCGAGTTGGTGAAAATTCATTTTTGATTCAACATCGCAACTTGGGTGTGAGCAAACGAAGACGAGGACATGGGCGCTGTCTCTAAATTTTATTTTCATTAAGCAAATCTGTTGGGCAAGGTGGTGCATTATGATTAAAAAAAACTCCCACCTCCCCTCGCGGGAACCCCTGTGTAGATGCGACGCATAGGCGGAGCGGCGAAGGGAACTCGTTTTATAGCGCGCATAACGTTGAGGGGACTGCGTAAGACGGTCCCAGTCGATGACGACGTTGGCGTACTTGTAAAGCGGCGTGGACTCTAGGTGTTTGAGCCAAGCGTGGATGTTGCTTCGCCGGAGAACGGCACACCGGTTATATGCGCAGCGCGCCCGAAGGAGAGGAAACCGCGGAAGAGAGAGTACTGCACATGCGCCGGCCCCAGCGCGTCTGCCGCGGCTATGACGCAACGTGCCGCGGCTATGACGCAACACAATCCAACACAATCCACTTTAATCAAATCCAATCCAAATCCAATCCAACCGAATCCAAGCCAAGCCAAGCCAAGCCAAACCAAGCCAAGCCAAGCCAATCCAATCAAATCCAATCCAATGCCCCTCGCCAGAGAGTGTTCGTTATCGGAGAGGAGAGGGGGTGAGCGGCGGAGAGCGCAGCTCGCGCGGCGAGGAGAATGGCAGAGGGGTGGACAACGCCAACAACGACGACGACGCCGGAGGGACAAGGCGAGTGAATCAGATGCTCTGCATCTAAAAAAACTCCCACCTCCCCTCGCGGGAACCCCTGTGTAGATGCAACGCATAGGCGCAGCGGCGAAGGGACCGCGTTTTATAGCGCGCATAACGTTGAGGGGATTGCGTAAGCCGGTCCCAGTCGATGGCGACGTTGGCGTACTTGTAAAGCGGCGTGGACTCTAGGTGTTTGAGCCAAGCGTGGATGTTGCTTCGCCGGAGAACGGCACACCGGTTATATGCGCAGCGCGCCCGAAGGAGAGGAAACCGCGGAAGAGAGAGTACTGCACATGCGCCGGCCCCAGCGCGTCTGCCGCGGCTATGACGCAACACAATCCAACACAATCCACTTTAATCCAATCCAATCCAAATTCAATCCAAGCCAAGCCAAGTCAAGCCAAGCCAATCCAATCCAATCCAATCCAATCCAATGCCCCTCACGAGAAAGTGTTCGCTATCGGAGAGGAGAGGGGGTGAGCGGCGGAGAGCGCAGCTGGCGCGGCGAGGAGAATGGGGGAGGGGCGGACAACGCCGACGACGACGCCGGAGGGACAAGGCGAGTGAATGAGATGCTCTGCATCTAAAATAGAGCGCGACTTGGACAACGACAGTAAAGAAGGACGACGGGACAAGCGCTCGGGGTAAAGAAGGACGACGGGGAGAGCTTGTCCCGTCGTCCTTCTTTACTGTCGTTGTCCAAGTCGCGCTCCATTTTATTGAAATTTTATTTTGTTTCGTGTTCTTACGTTCAAAATACATTTCAATTGAGAGTCTGCAGCGCCCGTGTCACCTTCTTCGTTGGTCCTCATCAGGAATCGGCTTCGCTTCTCCCGTTAGATTTTAAAGGAAGGACACTCCTGTTTGAGGAATTTTCTTTGTGAGTATCAGTTTATTACACAAAATCGGAGCCATCATTATTTCCCCTTCTAGTCATCGCTCACACGAAACAGCAAGCTAGAACTATATTTCCTTGTTTTTCATACCGCTTTCTGTGCGAATTTCTTGCACCTAAAAATTCATCTGGCTGACCAACGAGAGTTGCATGGCTAAATGCTCAAAAAAGTCATGCTTTTCTCCAGGGCACACGTCTGCAATGCCCTCGTGTACCCTGCCATGCTGTACGGCGCACGCATCACCACGATCGACGCCCGCACAATTCACAAACTCCACCGGTTATGGGCCGTCTCCTCTGGCGTTCTACATATGAACTTCAACCTGTGTTGGAGTCTGGAAAAATGAAGTGTTGGTCTTGCGAACTTACAGCTCAAGCTGACCGTACAGCGCTTCTTGTACTTCCGCGACCAGCCGGACTCTCTTCCGAGCGGTATTACAGAGTCTTGGCTCCGCACACCTGGCCAGGTGGGTCGCCACGTCAGCAGGCCTTAACCACACGCTATGTCTCACCGGGTTCTACAGAGAGGTAGCTGTTGCATTCGTGACCTTGGAGGAGCAGTTTTCGTGGGAAAACCTCCTCACCGCTAAACCCCGAAGGCTTTACTGGGACCTCCAGGCGAAAGTCCTCCTGCCTCCACTTTATTGGCAGCCTTCCGAGAGAGCGCCAGGCACGAACGTACTGAGGCGCGTGCGAGCTCTTCCTGTGCCCACGGGGTCTAAAGATTTCTTCTTTCGCTTTCACGTCGGAGTGTTGCCCGTTATGGCGCGGCAGGAGTCTCGGGGCTTCTTTATGCCTGACGGCGCAGGATGCATACTGTGCAGGCAAACGGAGACGCCTGAGCACGTCTTCCTTGCATGCAACACTGCCCTCTACTTTTGGGACGAAATACAGACTTTCTTTGACCCACGATGGCAGATAATTTGGTCGAACCTCAGGTACTAGTGCGAAGGGCGGCGTAGGAATGTCCGGTCCTTCGCGAAATGTTCTCGTCCTGCAGCCTCCACTCCCTCTGGAGGGCACGGGTGGACGCGGTCGAGTGCGCGGTGAGACAAAAATTGGCCGCGTATCTGCTCCTTTCGTTGCAAATGCCGTCAAAAGACGATAGTCTTTATCGGCTTTTGCTAAGTAAATGCCTCCCTTCGCTTTCCCGCTCACCTCTCATGTTGTTCCTCTTGCGTCGCGCTCCTCCCAAGGTAAAGACGCCAAAGGTTTGCCTAAATCATTTTAAATTTCCCGTGTTCCACTGCACCAAACCGGGTGTCTCGATGCGAACGCTGCCGTACGGCGAAGACGCGCGTTAATCGAGGCGCCCTACTTCAACGTTTATGGAACCGCGTTTCCCTACTCCACGTGCGTTTCAAGCAGAACGTGGAACATATCTAGTGGAACCTTGCGTATCTGTTGCCGGTTGATTTCTTAAAATGGCGCCAGAAGCTAAAGTGGCGCGGGCGACAGCAGGCGACGGCGGAGTGAATTCTTTTTCTGCAGTTGATGAAGTATTTAATTTCCGAAAAGTCAAGCATGTTTGATTTTTTTATAAAGGAACACTGCAAATATCACTTCTGTATTGATTTGTTGTCTCATATTTGCGTAATGTCTTGTTCTTCTTCAACAATGTTGACAAGTATGAACATTACACCGGACATAGACGGATAGATTTAGCTGTGACTATATAAGACTATTGCGCAGGCATTGTTTTGCTTTGGCCGGGTGGCTGAATCGAGTCACAGACAGACAGACGGAAAGACAGACAGACAGACAGACATACAGACAGACCAAAATTTCTGGGTTTAAGTAGCCCAAGAAAGACTATCGTCTTTAAAAACCCGCCTGGCGTCACTTCGTTCAGAAGGTAAACTGGGCGACGAGTGCGCTGGAGGGACCCGAGTCGGACGAGGCACTGCGCGAGGCACTGGCGAAAGGTGGTCAGGCGGCGAGTTCCTTTAAAACAAAGGAGTCCACCCGCCGAGATAAACGCGTGTCTGTCTCGCCTATACTTATCCTGCGTAGCACATACGCTGCAAGGGGTGAGTGGGCATTGAAGGGATGCACGCCAGATACTCTAGGCTGCAGTATTTACCTTGTACAAGTCTTTATGTCCGTTTTCTTTTCTTTTGATTTCTCTCGTCAAGTCTGATTCATGATTTATTTATTTATTTATTTATTTATTTATTTATTTATTTATTTATTTATTTATTTATTTATTTATTTATTTATTTATTTATTTATTTATTTATTTATTTATTTATTTATTTATTTATTTATTTATTTATTTATTTATTTATTTATTTATTTATTTATTTATTTATTTATTTATTTATTTATTTATTTATTTATTTATTTATTTATTTATTTATTTATTTATTTATTTATTTATTTATTTATTTATTTATTTATTTATTTATTTATTTATTTATTTATTTATTTATTTATTTATTTATTTATTTATTTATTTATTTATTTATTTATTTATTTATTTATTTATTTATTTATTTATTTATTTATTTATTTATTTATTTATTTATTTATTTATTTATTTATTTATTTATTTATTTATTTATTTATTTATTTATTTATTTATTTATTTATTTATTTATTTATTTATTTATTTATTTATTTATTTATTTATTTATTTATTTATTTATTTATTTATTTATTTATTTATTTATTTATTTATTTATTTATTTATTTATTTATTTATTTATTTATTTATTTATTTATTTATTTATTTATTTATTTATTTATTTATTTATTTATTTATTTATTTATTTATTTATTTATTTATTTATTTATTTATTTATTTATTTATTTATTTATTTATTTATTTATTTATTTATTTATTTATTTATTTATTTATTTATTTATTTATTTATTTATTTATTTATTTATTTATTTATTTATTTATTTATTTATTTATTTATTTATTTATTTATTTATTTATTTATTTATTTATTTATTTATTTTGTAACTCAAAGGCCCCAGGGGGGAGGGTGTATTGCATGAGGGGTGGGCAAGCACATCAGCAGCATGGCAACAAATACAAAGAAGACGATCAGTCAAGATAAGCAATTTCAATGGCACACTTGAAGTTGACGTTACTGGTAATAGTGGCAATGTTGGCGGAAAGGGTGCTCCATTCGTGCGCACTGAAGATAAAAAATGACCGGTGAAAAGTTGTGGTCAGGGTACGTGGGACATACACGGCAATGGGCTGAGAATGGCGAGAGATATGATGCGCTGGAACTATGATCTGGTTATTGCGGGGAAGAGTGTAAAAGAATCGGTGATAAAGGCAGAGACGAGATATGTGGCGGCGGGATTCCAATGATGGCAGGTGGAGCTGACGTTTCAATACTGAGATGCTGGAACGGAAAGAGTATATTGATAGAATGAAGCGCGCAGCACTATTTTGAACGGTTTCGACGGAGTGCGTAAGTTAGCTTGATGTGGGTCAAAGAGAGCACTGGCGTACTCTAATTTAAGCAGGACAAATGTTTTGTACGCTAATAATTTAGTTGCATGCAGTCGGAGCGGAGGACACATTTCTGCGCAAGAAGCCCAGGGCACGGTTAGCAGAATTAGTCAAACCCGGTTATAGCAAACTGTAATATGTGCTACGATTAGTTAGATATATCCAATAGTTCGATATAGTCGAACCAGCCTATAACGAATTTTTTGTTAGGAGTTCGCAATAGGCGAGAACACCACCTCCCACCCCCTCCCTCCCCTATCCCCGCATGCAGAAGCGCACACAATAAGGTATGCAATTACCATACACAAAGCAATCCATTTATTGCAAGCAATAAAGCTACTTTCCGCCTTATCAGCCTACTTTGCGAAGAAGCGGTGATTTTATTTTCACGTTCGTTTTAAAGGCATCAACTAGCACAGCATTCTCTACACGAGACATCGTCTGCATCATGTTCAAGTCCGTGTCCTTCCCTATCGAAGCAATAATGGCGGGGCACATCGACTGCCGAAAGCGTTTCCCAAGCGTCAGACAGCTTTCACTCTCGCCATCATCCGCTCTTCGGTGCTATCGGCAGCACCATCTGCCATGACATCGGCGATGGTGTCTGCGTCCAAGGGGCTGGCAATGACGGCAACGTCGTCGCAAAAATTCAGGAAATTTTTCAAGGACTCTTTTCGGCACAGCAACGGAAACGAATTGGCGAGCTCTTCGCACAGTTCGCCGATGATGCCGTCTTCGTCCGGACTCGCTGACTGGCCAGGTTCTGTCACGAGTCACAAACGGTTACGGAAAGTGCCGGGAGCCACGTCATCTATGCAAAGCTCAACATCGCAATCGCGGCCAATCAACATCTCAATCACCGCTCCGAGACCATGCATTTCGGTGGCAATTCTAGGCGCACCGAGTTCGATATATCAGATGTGAAATTTGTTATAAGGAATATGTTTCGCATGTATTTTCGTAATTGATTTCTTTTTGTTCGATATATAGCATAATTCTCTCTATCCGGGTTCGTTATAATCTGGTTTGACTGTAGTAATGAAGTTGATGTGATGGGTCCAAGTTAGATCATGGGAGATGATAATACCAAAGTTCTTGAATGAGTCAGTGACAACAATTGCGGCGTTATTACAGACATACGTGATATTTATATAATTGCGACGTCGGTTGAAGGAAACTAATGAGGACTTGCTAACGTTAATTTTCATCTGCCATTTCAGGCTCCATTCCTGGATATTAAATAAATCTTGTTGAAGGATAGCGTTATCGTCTGAGGTTAGTATGGGACGGTAAATTACGCAATCATCTCCGAAAAGACGGTTATTAGATAAGACAGTAAGCCGCAGAACATTAATGTAAATTAGAAATAATAATGGGATTAGCACTGTTCCCTGGGGAACACCAGATAGTAAAGGAGATAAGCAGTAAGAGTGCGAATTTACATGAACAAACTGCTTGCGGCGGATTAAAAAATTTTGTATCCAATTAAGAACATCCGGGTGTAGGTACTATTAACCCTAATCAACCTAATCAAATTTCCTTGCTCGACAACTCTGGCAACATCGTCTCAGAAATGAATTGTGCTGACGTCCTGAACATTTTTTCTGTGCCGTTTTTAACCACGAGCTCTCTGATAATCTTCCGGATGCACATTACCTTTCACATACCCCAATGCAAAGTATTATATTCAATCCTCACGGCATCGCTGAAGTGATTGACTCATTATCGAACTCGTCTTCAATAGGAATTCACCGCATCAATGCAAAAATCCTAAAGAACACTAACCACATAAGCATCCTCCTCTTGTCACTCATATTTCAACAGTCACTTGATACAGGCTCTGTCCCAGAAGACTGGCGTATCGGGAAGAATACTCCGGTTTTTAAGAAAGGCGACCGGTCGTCACCCAACAACTATCGCCCCATTTCCATTACCAGCATGTCTTCTAAAATCATGGAACATGTATTGTACTCCCATATATAGTTTTTTTTCTATCATCTGTGAACTTCTTCCATCCAAATCAGCACCGGTTTCGTAAAAATTTATCTTGTGACACCCAGCTTGCCCTTTTTCTTCATGATTTGCATACTTATCCAGGCAAAAACGTCGAAAGTTTGAGTAGGAGCCGGGCGTGAGGTACTTTATCGAAAGCCTTCTCGAAGTCCAACAACGGGAACGTTTTTGCCTGGAGGTACTGGGCTGTTTTCGACTCCACGGTTAACTAAATACGAAAAATGAATGAAACTCGGTGTAATGGCATATTCGTCGTATCGGCCTATTGCAGTATGATTTCTCTTAGGATACCCAGATCGGATTCAGAGTCAGAGAGCATTCACAAGAAAGTTGGCTTTGCCGCAACGTGTTTTGGTGTCGGAGCGCCGGGCACGATTGAGACATTGCGGGGTAGCGAAAGGCTCTGCGCTACGAAAAGCTTTAGTGCTAGTCTGCACTTATTACACTCGCCATGGAGGAAAGAAAACCTACTTCGTCGCATTTCGCAGGCTAGCATAGAAGCTAGCGCAGAAAACTGTATGTCCCTAGCAGTCCTGAAGCGTCCACGGTGCCTCACTCGAGCCAAAAGTACGAGCTCCACGGCACGAGGTTCGCGGCATGAAGTATATTCTAGTTCGCGATTAAAACGAACGTCCCGGTGTGCGCAGCTACTTTGCGGTCACCATTGAAGTTGCCGATCGTTGGAAACATTATATACTACCACCGATGCGGTTTCAGTCAAGAAGGGCCGTGGGAGCAAACAGCTCGTCTGCTCGCTCCCACACCAATCCAACAACAAAATAACACGAATTCGACATTAACGTGCGCTGCATATTTAGACGAGGGACAGTCCCTGTCCCTTGTCCAAATATGCAGCGCACGTTAATATCGAATTCAAGACTATACCAACTAGCCCCTAAACAAGCCTTTGTTAATTTCAGCAAAATAACATTATACTTATTTGCAGGCATACTTGTTTGCAACGTCCGAAAACGGGAGGCCGTATACAGTCGGCATATAAATGCATTGCGCCGGAAGCACTCGTTTTTCAGACCGGGTGGTCGATACCGTGCGACCTTATGCGTGTACACGAATGTTGGCCGCCCTTCTTTCTTCAGCCGCCCGAGTTGCAAGCAGCGAGGCACTAAGGAGTGCATTATGCAAGGGCCACTCGTAGTATATGCACTGCACACGTTAGCCATGTGTGAGCCGCAAAGACCGCATTAGTGGCTGTTATGTTACCGTTTGTGCCCAGTTTTACAGGGATGGTATCAAGTATGGGCCTCCGCCGAAATTGTCAGTGAATGTCCGCTAGCAACGGTGTGGGTCACAGCCCCACTCCGTATGCGACCACTGTCGACCAGCAGTACGACGAGATCCTTGAATAACACTGAAGTCCCCACGCCTTTGGCAGTGGAGCGCACGGGGCTATAGACAAAAGCGCAGTGCCCTGCAAATTCATTCCCAAACGCTAGAGAAACCTCCGGACATCTTAGCTTTACAAGAAGACCGTACGAAAGTTAAGATCCCCGGGTACAAATCTCTTCAAAGCTTTCATGACTCCAAAACAGCGGTTGTAATTCAACGCGATATTCCCGCCGAAAGGCTTCAATTCGATAGTGTTAATATCCCTCATGACCTTGTTAGCCACAACTTTGTTATTTTGTTTTTCCTTGCTAAAAAGAAGCTCGGAAAATTCAGTGCCCTTCCACTCTGTGAAGAAGGATGACCAGCGAAGCTCTGGTGCGTAATGTTGGCGTCGCCTTAGCAGCTAATTGTCGTATAATTGGTTTCAGGATAATCCCGGCAAAACAAGAGTTACATCCGTTTTCTGTAACCATACTCCCTCCGTGGATGGGCGTGTATTGACAGCAAATACTAATTCTGTAACGTTTGCAACTTCACTGCCAGTTAATTCTGGCAAGTCAATGAAACTCGGAGTAATGGTAGAGTCAGGGGCGGATCCAGATTTTGTGTGTGTGTGGGGGGGGGGGGGGGGTGGTCAGCTTCTAACCGTGATGATGATGGCGGTGATGAGTAGGAGGAGGAGGATAGTAGCCTTTTTTATTCACAGAAATTTCGGAAAGCCAAAAGTAGAAGAAATAGAAAAACATCATCAACTAGACTTTTTCTACTACCTGAGGGTCATCTTCTTGGGGGTATAAATTCAAAAATTAAGAGGGGGGTCAGTACATCCGGACCCCCCTTTGGAACAACCAATGGGTAGAGTCGTTTTAGCGGCTAATTGTTTCCGGATACTTCGTGGGATAATTTGTTTCAGGATACTTTCGATAACACAATTAGAGTCGTTTTCTGTAATCATACTCTCTTCGTAGATGACCATGATTCACTGTGCAACGCGCAAACACGCAATACAGAAAAGCCAGCTTACGAAGGCCAAGAAGCTTACACAGATCACCTTAAAGTCGGCTTCACTTCTAAACACAAATGCATTGCTAGGAAGGCGTTTTTTAGGGGCAATATCAGCCGTTTTATATGAAATACCCTCACCAGCCCTCACCAGAGCAGGATTGGCCACCCTGGTGTAGTAACGGCCACAACCTCCCATGAATACGCCAATTAACCCACGGCCCTCAGTCCCCAGCGGCTGCGAAGCAACTGACCACGGCGGTGGTCACACCTGCGACGCAGCAGAGGGTGCTAAGCATACCTGGATCCGGACAGGCCGCCAATGGAATCTGAACCTCGCAACGTTTAACGCGCGAACCTTATCTAGCGAAGCGAGTCTCGAGGTGTTGTTCGAGGAATTAGAGGGCATTAAATGGGATGTAATAGGGCTTAGCGAGGTTAGGAGAGCAGGCGAAGCCTTTACGGCGCTGAAAAATGGACACGTCCTATGTTACCGGGGTCTAGAGGACAGAAAAGAACTGAGAGTGGGATTTCTAGTCAGTAAAAGCATAGCTGGCAACATAGAAGAATACTATAGCATTAACGAAAGGGCAGCAGGTCTTGTAATTAGGCTAAATAAGAGGTACAAGCTCAAGGTGGTGCAGGTCTACGAGCCCACATCCAGCCACGACGACCAAGTAGTGGAACGCTTCTATGAAGATGTGGAATCGGCAATGGCTAAAGTAAAAACACAGAATACCGTAGTTATGGGGGACTTCAATGCTAAAGTAGGCAAGAATCAGGCTGGAGACAAGGCAGTTGGGAACTATGGTCTGGGCTGTAGAAATAGCAAGGGGGACCTACTAGTTGAGTTTGCGGAACGGAATAACCTTCGCATAATGAATACCTTCTTCTGTAAACGGGAGAGTCGGAAGTGGACCTAGAGGAGCTCGAATGGGGAGCATAAAAATGAAATAGACTTCATATTATGCGATAACCCTGGCGTCGTGCAGGATGTCGAAGTACTCGGAAGGGTAGGTGTAGTGACCACCGTATGGTAAGATCTCGAATTAGGCTAGATTTGAGGAGGGACCGCAACAATCTAGTACGAAAGAAGCCGATAAATGAGCTAACAGTAAGACGTAAAATAGAAGAATTCAGGATCGCGCTGCAGAACCGATATTCAGCTCTTAACGAGGAAGCCGAGCTTACGACACAGGAAGCCAGCGACAACCTTACACGCATTATCACGGAGTGTGCAGTAGAAGTCGGGGGCACTATGGCTAGACAGGATACTGGTAAACTTTCGCAGGAGACGACAGATGTAATTAGGAAACGGCAAACCATGACAATCTCTACCGCAGCTGACAGAATAGAACTAGCGGAACTTTCGAAGTTAATCAATAAGCGTAAGACAGCTGACATACGGAAGTATAATATGGAGAGGATCGAATACGCTGTAAAGAACGGAGGTAGCCTGAAAGCTGTGAAGAGGCGTCTTGGCGTGGGGAAAAATCAGATGTATGCACTTAAAGATAAGCAAGGCAATGTCATCACAAATAGGGATAAAATAGTCACAGTGGCCGAGGAGTTCTACAGGGATCTGTACAGTAGCCGGGTCATCCAGGATAATGCCGAACGAGACAGTAGTTCAGAGGAGATAGACATCCCACCAGTAACGACGGAAGAAGTAAGGAAGGCTTTGAAAGAAATGAAAGGGGGCAAAGCACCTGGTGAGGATCAGATAACAACAGACCTCTTGAAGGATGGCGGAGAAATTGTACTTGAAAAACTGGCCAACCTGTATACGCAATGCCTAATGACCGCAATGGTACCGGAGCCTTGGAAGAACGCGAACATCATCCTAATCCATAAGAAAGGCGACATGAAGCACTTGAAAAATTACAGGCCGATCAGCTTACTGTCAGTCGTCTACAAGGTACTTACCAAGGTAATCGCTAACAGAATTTCTGCAACCTTTGATTTCAGTCAACCTAAAGAACAAGCAGGGTTCCGTAAAGGTTATTCAACAATGAACCATATTCACAAGATCAATCACGTGATAGAAAAGTGCGCTGAGTATACTGAACCCCTATATATAGCCTTCACAGATTATGAGAAAGCATTTGACTCGGTCGAAACCCTAGCAGTCATTCAGGCATTACGGAACCAGGGGTAGATGAGCATTATGTAAAAATACTAGAGGATATCTGCAATGGGTCCACAGCTACCATCATCCTCCATAAGAAGAGCAGTAAAATACCTGGAGACACAATCTCTCCAATGTTATTCACAGCATGTTTACAAGAAGTATTCAGAATGTTGGATTGGGAACAGGTGGGAGTAAGGGTTAATGGAGAATACCTCAGTAACCTCAGATTTGCTGATGACATTGCCTTGCTAAGTAACTCGGGGACGAATTGCACAGCATGCTTTCCGCACTCGACGAACAGAGTAGAACCGTGGGCCTGGAAATTAATATGCAGAAAACTAAAGTAATGATCAATAACCTCGGGACAGCGCAGCGGTTTGAGATAGGTGGCGAGGCAGTGGAAGTGGTAAGCGTATATATCTACTTAGGCCAAGTTGTGACCCCAGATCCCAACCATGAGGCAGAGATAATTAGAAGGATCAGAATGGGGTGGGGTACATATGGCAGACATTATCAGATAATGAATAGCAGCCTACCATTGTCGCTGAAGAAGAAAGTGTATGACAGCTGCATCTTACCGGTACTCACCTACGGGACAGAAACTTGGAGGCTTATAAGAGGGTTCAACTTAGATTGAGAACGACTCAGCGGGCAATGGAGCGGAAAATGATAGGTGTAACATTAAGGGGCAAGAAGAGAGCGGAGTGGGTCAGGGAACAAACACGTGTTAAGGACATATTAGTAGAGATTAAGAAGAAGAAATGGACGTGGGCAGGGCGAAGGCAAGATAACCAATCCCTAGAGAAGGCAAGCGTTGCAGGGGGCGGCAGAAAGTTAGATTGGCAGATGAGATCAAGAAGTTTGCGGGGATAAATAGGTCACAGTTGGCACAGGACCGAGGTAATTGGAGAATAATGGGAGAGGTCTTTGCCCTGTAGTGGGCGTAGATAGGCTGATGATGATGATGATGATGATATGAAATGCCCTAGGGCCGCGTTTTTATTTCTGTAAGATTTTTTTTTCATACGGTGAAGGTGTGGGGCACAGTTTTACGATCCAAGTGCTTTGAGTGGGCGCCACAAAATGGCGCTACACTCGCGTCCGATTCTTGTCTACATCGTTCTGTCGTCGGAGATAATCTGCTCGATACTAGCGACACACCACATCGCTGCAAAAAATTGAGCAATTGCTGTAGAGCACTCCTTTTGGATCTGTACTCCTTACAGTTCAATTGCCATATGCAGTATGGTTCGTCACGCCTTTTCGTTATCATGGCGAGCTGTGTTTGCTTCATTCTCAATGTTTCGATTCTTCGGGGTCTTCACTCCGTCGGTGAGTGCGTAGAGAGGAGGGCACGCGGAACCTGCGGAGTTCTTCGGGACATCGAGACGGCCATATTCCCGCATCGGCTCTTTCAAGTTCGAGAAAGGTACGGCAAGAGTGATTACCATGTTGGCCAGTTTGTGAAAGTGCTGGTCAAGTTTCTTTTCCAGCTTGCTTTCTAGCAAAGGTCGTTCTGTGTATTTAGGATCGCTGTGCGTGCGTGCGAATATTATCTGTAATGTCCCCTCCGATGTTCTCCTGCTGTTCTCTTGAATGTGGTGTACCGTGGGGCCCTGCCTCAGACCTCGTTTCTTCGATTGAGAACTTCGTTAGCTGACAGCGCGAAAATGCCATAGTCCTCGGTGGCCTGATGGTCCCAAAGAGCATGTGGTAAGTTTAAGCGTGTCTGGGTAGCATGCGGGGAGGTCTTAAATGGGTCATGCTTCGCCATCTGCTTTTCGTTCGATCACTGTGTTAGCGCGCAACATGTCGCTTTGCGCGAGAAGTGGTATCACGTGACTCGGCTAGCGTTCTGAATGTTTTTGCCACAAGGCGTTAAGCTGCGTGCTCCAGCGGTCGCCGTTGTCTACTCTCCACCAGTAAACCCGCATTCCAAGACAACAACCCGCAGATAATGCCCAAATATATTTGTGGGCTACCAGATAAGTAATCGTTTGCCCATCCCCTAATCCAACAAGCCGTCCATCGAAATCAAAAACCTTAGGCGAAGATCTCGCTCATGCCAGTAAGGTGCTAATCTCTCGAGAGGCTAATGAACAATCCTCTCACGTATTATTTGGACGACCTCCAAACATTTTTTCCACCGCGCGCAAACAGGCACCCGCACAAATGTTGGCACGCTATAGCCCCTGTCTGCTGCACAGGGTCTTTTATACCCCGATTACAACACGCGAAACCATGGTAGTTGGCCTCCGTAAGGTCTTCGATAACGTTAGCAAGCAGGTCATCCTAGAGAAACCGGCCCATCCCTATCTCTGTGCCCGGACTCAAAACAGGATCCGGGCCTTCCTACACCGGCGGCCTTTACGCCGTTATTGATGGCGCCCAGAATAAAACTCACCACTCACTACCACCACCACGGGTTTTCCAGGTACCTATTTTGGCCCCTCTACAATTCAACCTGGCGTCACGTGTGGTTTGTTGAGCTTCTTGTACATGGCGCCAATATTCGCAATCACGAGCAGAACGATTGTCCATTTCGCGGAAACAGGTGGTATTCGGAAATTAGATGTCGGGACAATAATAGGTGTGGGAGAGAACGGACATGTGCAGGCTGATACATTAGAAGAGTCGCAATCAAGTTTCCCGTAAATAGAGTTTCTGGCATTATAACCTGTGCTTCCATTCCTGTGTTTGCATGCGTGGCACCACTTTGATTGGATTGGAAAAACATTTATTGTGCCTGCATTTGAAGCCCTATTTAAGACTTTAGACTTGGCAAGCATCGTCCCCGCTGCCGCCACCAGGGTTAGAGGCCCACCGCCCGTTGCCGTACTGCGAACACTCCTGCCTGGCCAACGCCACGATGACCCGATGGACGGCGTCGGGTTGGAGGTCTCGGTTGTCGGATCGCTTCGCCTCTTCAAAGGCGGGCGGAAGTCTTCCTGATGTAGAATCTTTCGGGAAGTTGACAGTCCCAGACGATGTGCTCGAGAGTCGCGGGGCTTTGCGACACACCCTGCACGTACCGTCGGTGTGTGCCTCCGGGAAAATCTTCTGCATGCAAGCCGGGCTCAAGGCCGTTCTTGTTTGGAGCTCCTATATATGACTGCCTACTCCCTGCCCAGCCCTTTACAGGGCGGCGGGAGCGCACGTCTGGCGAGCCGATAGGCCTTGGTGATCTCTTTGAAGCTGGTCATTTTGTCTCTTGTGCTGAACCACAAGTGATCACCGCTCGACCCGGCGCGGTCCGTTAGTTCGCGCGCGCGCGGGCGTGTGCGGTTTCGTTGCGGTTAACGTTGGTGTCCGACACTTCCACTGCGTGGGCCGGAAACCACTTGATTCTCGCCCTTTCTAGGTGTCTCGGTGTCTCGTTCAAAATATTCGTGGCAGTAGCAAAGACCCTACCTCGGGCAAAGTTCCTGATTGCCTGCCGCGAGTCGCTGAGTTTAGTGCTGCAGCCCGGTTCTTTGACGGCCAGTGCGATCGTCACCTCATCGGCCTCTTCGCGTGTACTCCTCGCCGTGCTGGCCGCCGCTCTGATACTTCCCCGGCATCGACGACAACCACGGCGAAACCTCTTCTGCTCGCACATATTCGGTAGCATCCACGTAGCGGGTGCCCACACCGCCGGCGTGCAGGTCCACCAGCTCCTTGGTCCTCGCCTTGCGTCTGCCTTCGTTGTATTCGGAGTGCACGTTACGCGGGATCGCGTACACGCGGATTTTGCTCCTGATCTCATCCGAGACGGGCGTCTTGACCCCTTGTTGTTCGTAGTATCAGATACCCAGCTTCTCGAGGAATCTCCTACTGGGCTTGGTCATAGACAGAATTCCAGCTGGGAAATCCTCTGGCCCTCGGCGATTTCGTCGATTGGTGTGTGGATGCCCAGAGTGTACATCCTCTCCGTGCAGGTGGACTCGGGAACTCCAATGGCCGTCTTCGGGTGACTGCTTCGAGCTTGTTTTCGTCCCTCTTCCATCTGGGGAAGGTGGCCACGTGTGTGATGTGGCTCAGGATGAAAGAGTGGACAAGCCTCATGAGGTTCTCCTCGCAAAGTCCCTCCCCTCCATCTGTTCGACACTCTTCTCATTAGTCTGATGGCGTTGGCTGCCTTTCCGACGACTGGTGTCACCGTGTTGCCTTTGCCTCCGTGCTCGTTAGTAAGCATTCCCAAGATACGGATGCCTCCGACTCTGGGTATGACGTTACCGTGTCTGGTGTAGACGGAGATTTCCTCGCGATCGTTTTTCTTTTCGGTGCGAGGACCTTCCTTCGCCTGTACAGCAGCAGCTCGGACTTACTCGGTGAGCATCTCAGGCCGGTGCCCTCGAGGCTTTCCTCGACCGTCCGTACCGCCCGCTGAAGCGCCTCTTCTACTCGAGTATCGCTGCCGTCATCGACCCACAGCGTGGTGTCGTCGGCATATATAATGTGCCCGACGTGTTCCACCTCTTCTAGTCTACTGGCGACCTCGGTCAAGACTATGTTGAATAAAAGTGGCGAGATCACCTGCCCTTGAGTGGTGCCTCAGCTCCCGTTCTCTTTGGCTTTCGTCGCGAGATCCCCGCAACGATTTCTGCCGTTCGGCCCGTGGGAAAGCTCCTTATGTACTCCTGGGTCCTCATGCTTATGTTCATCTTCGAGACTTGGCTTAGGATCACCGAGTGGTTGACGTTGTCGAAGACCCCCTGTAGGTCCAGGCACATGAATGCCCTTGAGTCTCGGGTGTCCCTGTCGACAATGAGGTGTTTCAGTTTTTTCATGGCGTCCTGCGTGCACAGGTGCTGCCGGAATCCGATCACAATCGCGGGGGTAGAGGTCATTGTCTTCTACATATTCTTGCCAGCACACTAGTAGGACGTGCTCCATTACCTTGCCCACGCAGGATTTGAGCGATATGGGACG
Organism: Haemaphysalis longicornis; assembly: GCF_048455015.1. NCBI lineage: Eukaryota > Metazoa > Arthropoda > Arachnida > Ixodida > Ixodidae > Haemaphysalis > Haemaphysalis longicornis. The sequence continues at coordinate 240,579,453 of NW_027526203.1, read as the reverse complement.
GAGGTTGTCCGTGTCCAGCGGCTCGCACGGCTTGGGTATCAGGATCATCTTAGAATGTTTTCCCTCCTTCGGTACGACTCCCGACCTCCAGCACTCATTGAAGTATTTCGTGAGGGCCACAATCAAACGGTCATCGAGGTTCTTGAGTGTTCTGTTCGGCACGCGGTCAGGGCCGGTGCCGATCTGCTGTTAAACTCTTGCAGAGCCGTCCGCACTTCCTCGACGTCGATGTCTCAGTCCAACCTGTTGTTGGTGCTTCCGAGGTAATCTCTGTGGGTGACTTTCTGCGTGGAGGGGATGTATTTCTCCAGAAGTTTCTTCTTCACCGCATCCTCGCCTCTTTACTTGATTTCAGTTAGTAGTATCTTTGCAAGTCTGTCCTTCTGATGAGACTTGGTCCTCGTCTCATCCAGTAGGTGCTGGAACAGGTTCCAGGTCCTGCCATTGAAGAGTTGCCTGTCAGCAGTGTTTCAGAGCTCGTTCCACTGCTGGTTGTTTAGCTTGCGGCAGTGCTCCTCAATCTTGCGATTCAGATCGGCGATCTTCTTCTGCAGCCCCCTGTCTAGCCTTTGCCTCTTCCGTCGCTCTTGTATTAGGGATCGCTTCGCCTCTATTATGCGGGCTAGCCTGCTGTCCATGCTGTCGGCTTGAACATCCGTCTCGATTTCTCTCGTGGCCATCTTGACGTCCCCTGTAACGTTTTTGCTCCAGGCGTCTGTCTTCGATTGGTTGGTCTTCGCCTGTGGCCTCGTTTCTTTGCCTTCTGTAGGCTTCCCAGTAGACCCATGTGTGTTCTTATGCCTGAGGTGCGCTGGCTCCAACCGGTCGCACTGTGGTTTCCACAATCATGTGATCACTTGCAAGGTCTAGTCCGGGTTTCTTCCACTCTACGTCTTCCGCGACTATGTTCTTGACAAAGGTTGACGTCGGGGGTGGTTTCTTTGTACACCGAGTTGCCCATTCTCGTCGGGTTGGCAGGATTCGTGACGAGGACGTACCGTTAATGAGCGCATCCTGCGCCAGGTTTCTGCCTTTGGCGTTGCTCTTGACGTAACCCCAGGACTGGTCGATGGCGCTGAAATCGCCACAGGCCAGTAGCTTGGAGTGGAGCAGCCTGCCTGTGCACTTGCCTTGTGTAGGATCGCCCTGAAGCGCTGCTTGCGTTCACTTGGGATGCTGTATACTTTGAGGATATAAATGTTTTCTTTTCTTTTCTTTTCTTGCTCACAACCACTCCCGCAAAGACATGATCAATCGTAACATTCATGGGATTAAGTTCCAGCGTTGTCAGCTTCTTCCTGGCCATGACGCATAGTACCTAGGCTGTTGTCGTCGGTAGACCATAGCGCTCTGTAGGCATGTAGGGGTAGACGCACTGCTAAAGGTTTTTGAATTTTGAAGTAGAATTATTCATTCATTTATTCAAAGTACCTTACAGGCCCAGCAGGACATTGGGTAAGGGGGAATTAGCAGGGCAAATAATCACAAAATAACAGCAAAAGTTATACAATAATAACGCATATAATATAATGCATCAAGAAACCAGTGAAAAACAAAAGAACATCATTACAACAAGCATGGCAAGATAATTAATACAAGGAATAATGACATCAAGTGAAACACCTTGTGGTAGCCGTAACTGCAAAAAAGAAAAAAAAAACATCATGGCACTCACAGAAAGGAACACAAGCCTTCCTGTTTGGTGGTTTTACACGAAAAAATGCTTGCGCAGGTGATGGCGGAATGTTAATGGGTTAGTCAGCGATGCGATATTATCAAGGAGATCGTTCCACAAGCGGATAGCATGTGGGAGAGCAGATGACTTGAATTAGTTAGTGGCGGCATAGATTCTGGTGAAGCTGCGTTGATTGAATAATCTGAGTGCTGTGGAAAGAGGGCTTATAGTGGGTAAAGGGGAGGGTCTGGTACGATAAATGTATTTGGAAAAATGCATAGAAGCGCGATTAGCCGTCGGATATGCAATGGTTCTAGTGAAAGATCGTGTTTTATTTTTGTTATACTTCAACTGAAGTCGTATGATTTAGATATACAGTATAGAATCTCGATAAACAGAAATCGCTTAAACGGAATTGCCGCTTAAACGGAACAGTTGCCTGGAATTTGGTTGGTTTTGATTGATTGATTGTAGGGTTTAATGCGCCGACGCAACGCAGGCGATGAGGCGCGCCGTAGTGGAGGGCTCCGGATTAATTTTGACCACCTGGGGATCTTTATCGTGCGCCGAAATCTCGTACACACGGGCGTTTTTGCTTTTCGCTTCATCAGAAAAGCGGCCGCCGCGGCCGGGAATCGAACCCGCGACCTCGTGCTCAGCAGCGCAACGCCTTAGCCACTGAGCCACCGCGGCGGGTAATTTGGTTGGTTTTGTATTCAGATAACGTAAAAAAACTCTCGGTAATCGGAACTAAAATTTCCGCATCACCGTGTAAACGGAACCAGAAATGGAACTTCATGTGAAATCCACTGGCATGAGAATCAGCTTTTTACGGTTCCGGCTGTTTCGTTCTTGTTTTTTTTTTCTTCTTCCTCCATGCTTTTTTTAGCCTTGTTGGCCTCGTAAGCCTCGTCTCGTAAGTGGTTAGCTGTGTTAACGCAACGAATGCAACATCGCAGTTCTTGTTCCAGTCGTTCGGTCTCGATTCTAGACGCCGAGGCTACAGGGCTCACCTCCTGTCGCCTCGTTCGTGCCATCGTTGTGCTATTCGTCCTTCATTACCACGTTGCCGTCTTCTAAATTCGGTGGCTCGTAAGCACTCGCGAAGTTGAGGCCTCTAGCCTCCGTGAAGATGCAGTTGCAAGGACTCAAACAAAAATAATTGACGCATTTATAGTGCACAGCGACTCATTGTTGCCAAATCAACTTTGTGAATGCTGTGCCTACGCTTCTTGTAGTTTTCTTGCTTACTGAAAACTATCAGCTACAGTCAATTCTAGTGGTTAGAGTTCCATGAAATGCCCTTAGAAGTGTGTACGCACATAAATTTGCACCTTAGAACATCTCTCTCAGTAAACGGAACTCCTGTTAAACTGAACTAATTTTTCCGGTACCTTGAAGTTCCGTTTATCGAGAGTCTACTGTAAACCGCGCCGCCCGATTTTGTGCGGCTTCTAGTTTGTAAATTAAATAATTTTGATAGGGGGACCATAGGCGTGCGCAGGGTTCTCGATTAGGGGGAGCTAAGTCTTAACTGAGCGCCCCCCCCCCCCCTTCTGGAACTCCCAACCTCCTCCCACTGAAGGCCTAACGGTCAGAACGCAGTGGAAAGACGAGGAATTGTTATAAAATTTTTATTTCAATGAAATGGAATTGCAACACCTACAAAATATTTCTGGGCAGAAGTTTTTACTTTCATGTGTAACATCGGCAAAGGGAGCAGGTCCCATGGCGGATGCCGCATCAATTTCACAACGCGCTGCCGGAAGAACTTCCATTCTCCCTAAAGCACACAAACATATGACATGTGCACATCTGTCTTTTGTAAACTGCAACGTGGTTCTCGTGCGTACCGCTCAAACGCTAGCTTTTGAAATTCGTAAGAATTTAAGAAGGTAATATTGTCTGTTCTGAAACTCTTTTTACGCGGCTATTTTGCTCAGTACCAGGCACATCATTTGCGAGAAAAAGTAGGAGGAGGACAAGCTCTGCAGTAGCTGCAAATATGAAAATTAAGTGGTAACGTGTTTCCCACAGCGAGGCTGCTTTTGGTACCCGCACTTCCGGGGCTGAAAGTAAACAGCCTTTGGAAGGCAACATGAGGCTTCATCGGCTGCCATGATCGTGAAAACACACGCGTGGTCGTAACCCTACGAGACAGGTTCGATTGAGTTAAGGCATGGGGAAAATTTGGCGCCCCCCTCCAGATTGCCCCCCCTTTGCGCACGCCTATGAGGGGGACCAAACTGAGGACATGAACTCTAGCTGTGGTAATACAAATGTTTTATAGGCTAGTTGACGAACGCTAGACGGAGAAGCATGCAAATTTCGACGTAAGTATCCTAATGATCGTGAGGCTTTAGCACATATGGCGTTCATGTGGGTGGACCATGATAGCTTTGCCGTGAGGAGCGCGCCTAGGTATTTATATGTTTTGTTAGTGCCTCAGAAAAAGTCTACTTTCCGGTCTGTTCTCGATGTGTCGCAGTAGAACTGCCCACTTCCTGTCCCGGCAGCAGCAATTCCACTTCAAAACGACTGTTGTTGTTTCTGGGGCTATGATCGATCTTTCCTGGTAGTGCCGCCCTGCGCCGCTGTGCGTGGGTCACGTTTTTGAGATAAGGCCGCATAGTTTGGAGTGGGTTGGATGACTCCCTCGATCTCCAAGAACCATTCATGGTCTATCCTGCTTTTTTCGGCGATGGCCGACTTGAGCGAGTCGATTATTTTTTCCATCCTCGATTCGAACATTCGCTCCATCCTCTGTTCCACCTTGCTCAACCTGTCTGCTAGGCGAACTTCGTTGCTACTAATTTCTTTGTTACCACGCTTTTCCGTGACCCTCTTCTTTAGGACCGGTTGTTTGAGTTCCAAGGCGTCGCCGACAGCTTCTATTGGCTGTCCCTTAGGCACAGACTCCGACATGTTTGTCGAAGGGCCCGGAGCGGTATCGTTGCCCCTAGCCTCCGCCAGACACTGTAGGCTCGTCTTCAATTTATCTACCACTCTTCTCAGTTCCTTGTTTTCCTCGCGAAAAGGCTCTATCATTTCGCGCTCCTTGCTTTGCGTTTGCTGTTTCTTGGTTCCGTTGCCGCTGGCCTTTCTGGTGCCCTTGGCCGCGTCCGCTCAGCTTACGCGTTCCCTCGACGGAGATCTTCCTTTCCGGGAAGTGCTGGGATACCGACTCTGACGGCGCAAGATGCCACCGTTGGATGGTGATCGGCTCTTAGAATCTTAGAAGTAGAGCGGTTCCTCGAATGGATCTTGATTTGCGTGTGGAGCCCAGTAATGGGAAGTCGCGTTCCGACGGCAGCTGGCTTTCTCCCGAAGCGTAACGCCGCTCCCATTGTCTTTTCCTGACGACATATGGAGTCTTGTAGCGTGTCTTGCAGGTCTTGTCACCCGTAACGTGGCCGCCGCCGCATAGCTTGCATCTTGGTGAGCATGGATGCTGGTCCTCTGGGTTGAGTTTGCCACATCCCCGGCATATTCTTTCGTTGGGGGTGGAACGCACGTCTTTTCGATGACCAACGCGTCCGCACTGGTGACAGACATCCAGCTGCTTGCGATAAAGAGAGCATCCAAGCAATGCCGAGCCATACCTCACGTAATTCGGAACCTTTGTGCCCTTGAAAACGACGATGACCGTTGTCTTTTCGCCGATTCTCTTGGCTCATAGGGGTAGCGGATTACGCTTGTTGACCAAGCGCTCGTTAATGTCGCTGGTGGTATCGCTGCTCGGGATTCCCCTGATGACTTCCCTGACTGTATCGTGCGGCGCAGTTCTGTAGGCCCATACTTCGTGCTTCTGTTCTCGTATGGCGATTTCTTTGATCTGGCTGTACTGGGCGGCTCGATCCTCCTCGGAGGTGCAGATCACAACAATGTTTTGCTGAGCGTTTACACAGACGATGTCCTCGTACACAGCTTCCTTAATTGGTGTTACCGGCCGTGACATGTACGGCCGCACTCAATTCCAATATGCCTAGCTTGGCCGCGTTAGTACCTCCTAGAGGTCTCAAGACGATCTTGATGGTATCCTTTGGCAGCGCTAGCATTCTCGCAGCCGTGATTGCCGAAGATCTTGTTTTCCTGGCGCTAGCCGCTGCCTGTTTAGCTGCGGTTGCGTCTTTTTTCGTCCGCGACGGGGTTTCTCGTTGGAAACTTCGAGCGAGTCAAACCCCCTCCAAAACCCCCCATCCAACTTTTTATACACGCTGACCCAGTACCGCACACACAGACTCTCAGAGTCGTAGGCCTCACCCTAACACACAACAGATCACCCGCACTCACCCTCCAACACGTAAAGAAATACGTTACCCAAACCACGCATCTCATTAGACGGATCGCCAGCAGACACCATTGCATCACGGAACAGGACCGCCTCCGTCTCGTACACAGTGTTCTACTCAACCGTATCTTGTACCACCTACCATACTTTAACCTTACATCCACCCAACTCGACTCCCTTGATGCCCTCCACCGGAAGACGTATAGGCATGCACTCCTGCTTCCCCCATACGCACCAACGCATCGCTTTGTCGACCTCGGCAACAGCATACAGGAGCACCTAGACGCCCACCACATCTCCCACCTCACGCGCTTCGCGTCCTCCCCTACAGGGTACTACGTTCTCAACTCTATAAACGTGCTACCACCCATCATCCCCATCCCCCCATCCCCCATTCCACCTCCCACCCGTAACAACATCCGAACCCGCCCAATTCCTCGCCACATGCACCCAACTTTCCATTCAGCCCGCCGACTAGCACGAGCCAATGCCCACGCCAAAATATACCCACCATCACCATGCACACTATACACTGATGCCACCCACTACCCTCACAAACCTGCACACTGTGTATTGCGGGCCTACACAAACCACCAAACGTCACGGCGGCTACCATCCTAACTAGCAACACAACCACGGCGGGGGAGGCAGCCAATGCCATTGCCCTCGCGCTCACCCAGCGCCCCACCCCAGAATTCGTCCTCTCTGACTGTCAGCAGGCCATCCGCAATTTTATTCGCGGTAACATCTCTCCCATCGACTTGCAAATTCTCTCCAAAAATCCTCCATCCGACATCGTGACCCTGCTGTGGACACAGCCCACACAGGCGTAGGCGCTAATGAAGTGGTGCACGTACGTGCTCGCGAACTAATTTACTGGGTCGCCATTTTCACTGCGCCTACACGCGATGCCCCTGCAGGCAAGCCAACCTCCCTCCTGCAATACAGCGATATTGCACTGCACTACCGCCTTCTCCGCCGCCGATACCCACCCCAGCACCCACACCGCTCTCCGGAGGCAGGCAACATGCTGCGCATCCTACAAACACACACCTTCCCACACAGAACACAATTGATACACAGTCATCCACACCTCTTTACTGACCCTACCTGTGCAGCCTGCAGGGCACTCGACATTCACTACCATTTTCTCTGCGAATTCCCCGCAGACCCGTACCCCCCCCCCCCTCCCCCCGCTCCCTCCCCTCACCTCTGGGAGCAGATGTTGCGCGACCCGGGGTAGTCAGGCCAAGTCCTAACCACCTCCCGGGGCCTGGCGGTCGCAGCGGCCCGGTGGGCCTCCTCCACCCGCAATACCTGATCCCGATGGACGAAAAAATGTATTCCTTCCTTCCTTCCTTCGGACGCTCGCAATTTTTCATCCTGCTTCTTGTATTTCTTCAGGTGAAATGTCTTCGCCCTCCACTTGCACACTCATTTTTCCAAAATCACTGGTAGACGGAGTGGACGGCTCCATCTCCGCGTCTAAACTTGCCATCTTGCGGGGTAGAGGCGGTCCCAGCCGATGTGGCGCCGGGACTAACCACGGCGACCCCGCCTATCCTCACGCCGATGAAAAATCGAGTAGTCCGATAAATATACTTGTCTTTGATGATATTCGTATCAATCGATGCCGTGTGCCTTCACGAATACGTTGGTCAGCACAAATCAAGGCTTTGAACTGATAAGCACTGCTAATCTGTCATTAGAGACGGAGCCGACGTGAAGCGCGTCCGCTCTCCTCGGCGACCGCAGCGCCTCCCGTGGCACCCAGCTTTCCGGCAAGAATGACATCCACTTTTAGGGGCGAAGCCCCTTAGGGGCTCGGCGGTGGGCGACTCATGTAGTTTTCGTCTCATGTCGTCATAGTATCATGTAGTCACGGTACTAAAACACCGGGACACTCGTTTTCCAACGCCTCGAGCTAGAACACATCGTGTTCCAAAGGCACGAGACTTACAGCAAAGCTGTACACCTTTACCCCCCCCCCCTTCAACGGTTTCATTTCCGTGAGAAAAAAAGCCAAGGCGCCAAGAATACACTTATACACTGCATGCTTCGCCCCTCCCCATGGTTCACTTTAGGGGAGATGGCCCGGTATTTGGTGTATTTCAATTTTGGCATGTACACCGTAGTCCTGAATATTTTGGGGCGTCCATATACTACTCGAGGAGAGGACGTGAGATTTTCTAAAGCCGTTAACTGTTCACGGCTGGAAGCACTCGAGCCCGGCCTTGCTCTGTTGTAGCATGAAGTGCCGCTCTAAAACTTTGTTTCGGTCCACCGAATTACTTCCGAACGTTAGAACGAAACTGCTTCAACACTCTTGGTTGAACTCTTCCTGTTGATGCCACTTTACAGATCGCGTCACTGACAATGGATCGGGAGTGCTGCTTCGCTTGTACACTGCGCAAGTTTTCTATGCTTGCTTCTTAAGTCTCCAGTGCGGGAACAAGTTCTTTTAAACCGATAGGCCTGCGAGTATGGGATATTCGTCTACTCGCAGTGCAGGGGATGACAGCTAGCTGTTTTAATGGAGCTGTCGTTGCCTATTCTTAAGCTTTTTCTGCACGCTTTAAGTCCACCTTCTCGGCCTTTATTTCACACGAAAATTGTTGGCGGTGGTTGAGCAGGTTCAATCGAATGCGATGCTGGGATGGGCCTTATTGAAAGACTCGATGAAGTTATTAAGTCCTCCTCTGGACGAGTTCAAATAAGGAATACGTCACCAAAAAAGAATTTGTAAAAAAGGGCTTGATTTTACAGGTTCACAGAAATTTGTTTTCGAGATCGTTCATTAGTATATCCGCGTAGTTTCATGCCTTTGTAGTTCCCATCGATAACGTACGAATTGTTGATTGTACTATCGGGATACATTGAAATACGAACAACGGAACGCGTGGCTTTCAGTACATGCCGCACATCCTGCCGACGGGCCGCGTATGCACTGTACGAACAAGCTACGAAAGTTTGTGTCGAACCTTGGTATGGGAAGCGACATTACCACACACTACCGCCTACAGCGGCTAGAACTACCGCCCCCTCACACGTCTCTTCCTTCACCCTTGGACAGATTATGGCGACAATTACAGACCCATTCCCTCCCCACCAGACACGTCCTCCACCACATCTATCCCACATTATATCCCCGCCCAAACTGCCCGGCATGTGGCGCTCGAGACACCACGCCACACGCCATTTGGGAATGCCACTCTTTACCCCCGCTCCGTTTACCCAACCCTCCCACTACCTGGCTGGAGGTGACCGGGAGCTCCTCGCCCGAGCTACAGCTCCTGACCGCCACTAGGGCTCAGGATTACCTGGTGCGCCTCCCTCACCTGAGGGACACTCGCTATGACTGAGCCTCGTCAGAAATAAAGTTATTCTCTCTCTCTCTATCGTTCGCCTTTTTGGTTTGTATTCCCGTCGCGTTTGGTGCCCGCTCAAGCGAGCGTTATCCACTTTGTCGCTGCGATGAGTGAAAACGGCGCACGCAGCCATCGCCTCCTGTATTTTTACAATGCCAAACGCATCGCGCACTTCCCAATGGGAGTGAGTAGTACCAGAACTCTGGTAGTATACGCTTGCAGTGCCCACATGTCGCGAGGTGGGGCGCCGAGCTGAACCGGGATCACGCAACCGTAACTGACTTCGAGAGAAGTTTGTGCCTTGTTGCCAAGGCAACCGATGTTTGCGATTGTCAAAGAAATGGCGCTCGCGCCAGCGCTAGGAAGCTCAGAGCCGCGGCGGAGCATGTTTTGCCAACGTTGCCGCTCTCCACCACGCGTCGCCCCAAGCTGAAATGGTCACATGATTGAAGCGCTGGGAAGGCTACCGATTGGGGGAGAGTGGCCAGAGTAGAAGGAGAGGGCTTGGTTGGCCGGTCCGGGCTGATTCATTTGGCATTGTAAAAATACAGGAGGCGATGACGCAGCTAAAGTGCTTTGTCTTTTTTTATTTAGTGTTGAGCGCCCAGCAGACACTGGAAAGACGATGACCTTTTTATATCAAGGCTGGTAACCAACTCTCGTAACTTGTTCCCGCTGCGCATACGCGTCCCGTCGCCATGAAGTGATGCATGTACTGAAAGACACGCGCTCCGTTGTTCGTATTTCAATGCATCATGATAGTACATATATCCTATCGACATCAAATATATGTAGCGCACCGCGGCTGTGACATCAAATGCCCGGCTCGCCTCCAGAATACGATCCCGCCACTGGTGAGCTGCTTGCTGCAGAAATGAAGTGACGCGTCTGAAAAGCAACAAGGACGAGGAGAGCGCAGGAAGTGGGTTGAAAGCAGACCTCCCAGACAGAAAGGATGGCGTGTTGGTTACGGCGTGTGCATGAAGCTACTGGAGGAGGACGCTGATCAGATAAGCAGGTGGGGTTACAAGACTCCGCGAATTCTGTACGTACACAGATATAACGCCGGAAGTCAGAACCATAGTCGGGTTGCTTGGAAGGCACCAGTGCACAGAAAGAAGGCCGCCGCTGAGAACAAGAGCACAGGGCACTGCGGAAACGGGTCGAGTGGAAAGCTTGCAGGCGATTTTGGAAAGAACAATGACCAGGGTGTAAAAGCGGCCTTGGTCCGTGTTTTGAGTGTTGTCCGTGCCAAAACATCCGTTTCAATCTTTTAAGTAGTATTTGGTCCATTGTTGAATAGCCTTTACGAAACTCTGCTTGTTGTATTTATTTGGCTGAAATCTAAGGTGGCAGAAATTCTGTTAGCAATTACCTTGGTATGTAAATTGTATACGACTGACAGTAAGCTGCTCGTCCTGTAATTTTTGAAGTCTTTCAAGTCACCTTTGTTATGGATAAGGATGATGTTCGCTCTCTTCCGAGATTCTGGTACACTCGCGGTTATTAGGCATTGGGTATTCAGCTTTGCCAGTATTTGTAGTACAAGTTGCCCGCCATCCTTCACGACGTCTGCTGTTATCTGATCATCACCAGGCGCTTTGCCCCCTTTCATTTCTTTCAAAGCCTTCCTTACTTCTTCGGTCGTTACTGGTGGGATGTCTATCTCCTCTGAACTACTTTCTCGTTCGGCATTATTCTGGGTGTTCCGGCTACTGTGCAGATCTCTATAGAACTCCTCGGCTACTATGACTTATTTTTTCCTAATTTGTCATGACATCGCCTTGCTTGTCTTTAAGTGCATACATCTGATTTTTCCTCACGCCTAGACGCCTCTTCACTGCTTTCAGGCTGCCTCCGTTGTTTGCAGCATATTCAAACCTCTCCATATTATTCTTCCGTATGTCAGCTGTCTTACGCTTATTGATTAACTTCGAAAGCTCCGCTGGTTCTATATATTCTGTCAGCTTGGGTGGAGATTGTCATGGTCTGCCGTTTCCTAATGAGATCTTTCGTCTCCTGGGAAAGTTTACCAGTATCCTGTCTAGCCATCGTGCCCCCGACTTCTACTGCACACTCCGGGATAATGCGTGTAAGATTATCGCTGGCTTCCTGCGTCGTAAACTCTGCTTCCTCGGTAAGAGCTGAATATCGGTTCTGCAGCGCGATCCTGAATTCTTCAACTTTACGTCTTACTGTTAGCTCATTAATCGGTTTCTTTCATACTAGCCTGTTACGGTTTCTCCTTAAATCTAGCCTAATTCGAGATCTTACCATACGGTGGTCACTACACTTCACCCTTCCGAGCACTTCCACATCCTGCACGACGCCAGGGTTATCACATAATATGATGTCTATTTCTTTTTATGCTTCCCATTCGGGATCCTCCACGTCCACTTACGGCTCTCCCGTTTGCAGAAGAAGGTATTCGTAATGCGTAGGTTATTCCGTTCTGCGAACTCGACTATAGGTCCCCCCTGCTATTTCTACAGCCCAGACCATAGTTCCCAACTACGTTGTCTCCAGCCTGATTCTTGCCTACTTTAGCATTGAGGTCTTCCATAATTACGGTATACTGTTTTTACTTTGGCCATTGCCGATTCCACATCTTCATAGAGGCGTTCAAGTAGCTGGTCGTCGTGGCTGGATGTAGGTGCATAGCCCTATACCACCTTGAGTTTGTACTTCTTATTGGGCCTAATTACAAGACCGGCTACCCTTCCGTTAATGCTATAGTATTCGTCTATGTGGCCAGCTATGCTTTTATGTACTAAAAATCCCACTCACAGTTTCCTTCTGTCCACCAGACCACGGTTACATAGGACGTGTCCATTTTTCAGCACCGTAAAGGCTTCGCCTGTCCTCCTAACCTCACTAGCCACTAAGCCCTATGACATCCCATTTAATGCCCTCTAATTCCTCGAACAACACCTATATTGGCCCCGAGGACATACCGTGGCGCCACCTACGAGTGACGTCACTTGTAGGACGCCGGGTTATGCTGTCGTCTGCTAGAACACATTTCCTGTGCTTATGCGACCACACGTTTTTGTTGTGGCCGCCGTGTGCCCCCTCCTCGCGGTTTTGTAGCAAATTACAGAAGAAAGTTCTCTACAGACCAAATAATCCGGGCAAGCAATCAACGGCTCGTTTGTTCCCGACGACACCGCCGCGGCTGGGTAGTTGCTACCATCGCCACCGACAGCTCGTACGCAGCCAGCTAACGCCAAGGACGATACAATTGGTGCCGAGAAAAGTGCACTGTTAATTCATTATGAAATACTCGCGACGTGACATGTACGCGACTGTATGTGCAAGAAAATAGACCTTGCAACAGCGGCAGAAACGTGGCGCTCAGTTCTGATCTCAACACGCGTACTGCGCGCATTGCATGCTAAATCAATGACTATACGTGAGAACGGTGGGCGGATTGCTTCAACGCACATGCTTAAAAGTGCTGGTACGATCTGCAGTTTGGCTTAAGCAGTGCTTATTTGCCCTCCAATGTTTTTTTTTTTATATTTGTGCCCTTTATTTGTTCCCTTTATATTTATTAACGATCACTAGCACTCTGTACTATGTTTACTTTTCGCGACAACTTGTCCGCAATGTATGACTGGTATTAACACGAGTTTTCAACGCCTTCGCGTGGGTTTAGACGTGCCTATATTTATTTTTTATTAAGGCCTCGCCGTATATATTTATAATTGCAACTCGGTATTTTGTCTGTTTACAATGAGCCTGCGCCTTTCTCTAACATCATGTTCAAGAACTCACGACTGCTCACAGAAGGCGCGGCTGTGTACGAGGAAAACGCGTCGTGGGGTAATGGGGAGCTTTAAGCGCTAGACACATGTACGATTGGTACACGCGATTCGCATGTGACTGATCGTTACGACTATCGCCACGACTAGTCGTACGCGTGAATTTGAGACACATGGCCCGATGCGCGCATGCGATGCGTCGTCTGCGTCACTCCACCCACTGTTTTGCTCCATGGTCAACTACGACGATCGCTGAGCTTAATTTGTAGATTCCGTGCATTTGTTCGCAAGAAATGGACAAAGCAGGCCATCGTGAAGCGTTTTCTGCCTTCGGAAACACTCCGCGAACACGCCGGCCGCGCCTGCCAGCTCGGCACACTCAGCAGCTCGAACCGGCGCAGACCACGGTAGCAACCGCGCTTGTCGCTGCTCTTCTGAATCAATCTGATCGCTAAAAAGAAGTTCCACATGCGAGAAAGTAGGTGTTAGTGTGATGAAAAAAAAATTGCGCCCACCTCCCCGCCAGGGGAACCCTGTGTGGATGCGACGCATCGTGGGGTTCACTTGGTGTTTCCGTTGCATTGATTCTGAAATCGCGTGAAACGTGTCGGGAACGCGTATGATTATTATGTTTTATGATTTATTATTATGTTTTATTGGCCAATCTTGGTCAATCTCTCTAAGTGGTATGCTTGGGGCTTCGCTGTCGCAACAACCTTTACTCCATCATTGAGTGTGATTTTAAAAGGCGGCAACAAGGTGTTGCAGCCGCGACCTACGTCGGTGCGAGCCGCCGGCGGGCTGCAGGCACGGCGGACGTGTGTGCGGAGTGTTTCTGCGAGCAGTAAACGCTTCATGATTTCTTCCTTCACCTATTTCTTGAGAACGACAACCGAAATCTAGAGATTTAGCTCGGTGATCGTCGTAGCCGAGCTAAATGTTGATCGGGGAAACGAGCCGCAGCTTCCGCTTACACAGGGTTCAGTCGCATACGTCCGCACGCACTATCACGCTCAAGTTGTTTGCGGGCAGCCTGCCACGGTTACAAAGTCCCCATGAGGTCAAACTACGCTTCACGCACTGATAATGAACTTCAAACGCCGAAAATTAGCACGGAAATGCACTTATAAAGCGGGTGCTGAACGAAATGTCACGCGCGGCAAGCCAACAACGCAGCAAGGTAGGAACAGGGATCCTACAAGTGACGTCAAAACGATCGCAGCGCCGGCCTCTCCAGTGGTGGCCCTCGCGGCCAATACTCGCTTCGCTGGATAAAGTTCTCGCGTTAAACGTTGCCAGGGTCAGGTTCCAATGGCGGTCTGTCCTGCTTCATCTATTCTTAGCACCCTCTGCTGCGTCACAGGTCTGACCGCCGCCGTGGTCAGTTGCTTCGCGGCGTATTCATGGGAGGTTGTGGCTATTACTACGCCAGGGTAGCCAATACTGCTCTGGTGAGGGACTGCGTTGCCAACAATGGTCGCCGGGGTCAGGCCGCACCCCAAGCCTCATTCTGCAATTCCATCAACACGCAGATTTTTTTTAATCCGGTGGAAACTGTCCGGTCCCGGGATTCGAGCCGCGGTTCTTCTGCACGTGAGGCAGATGCTCTACCTCTATGCCACCGCTGCCACCCCAGATGTACAATATGTACACTTTAGTTACACTACGCATTTTCAACTTTCAAGACTCATGATCACATAAACGGGTCATGCAAGGCCCTCGTCGAGCAGGGGCTCGCCTCTTCCGTCCTGCCTCCTCTAAAACATCAAACTCCACGGTTTTACCATCGACACCCCTCCCACAAAAGGGAGGTCACAATTTTGGAGGGAGGATGGCCTATTGATTAACTCACACTAGGCCACTGATTTGCCACCGTGACAAACTTAGTGGGGTACCAATAGTCACATGATCCTCTCTCTCACTCTCATATGGAACCTCGAAAGTGTTTCACAAAACACAAATATAGCACCAATAAAAACCAGCCAAGCAAAAGCAAACCTAGCTCCGCCCATCGGCTCTCGATCGGGCGGCACCTCTTAAAGTATTGTCCATACCGTGCACGCCTATGTTTGTGCTCCGCGCCGCCAAAAGTTCCTTGCGCTGTAAACATGCCAAGTGCATAACAAAGGCTGGTCGCCAACCCAATGACGTCTACCAGCCACCGAGTCGCCAGAGTCAGGCGTGGGACTTCGCCCATTAGCTTTGGACAGTGTAACCGTGGTAGACACTGGACAGACGTCTGGTGCCCTCTTCTTGCCTTTGACCCCTTGACTGACCTCCAGGTCCCGTCCGCTTTGGGCATTCTCGTGGCGGTAATAGCACAATAATGGCCGACCAGGCTTTTTTCTCGCGCTGTAGGCGCGTCAGGAACAAAATGATGCAACATGTTTTTAATGATCATTGAAGTACATGCACAGGTGAACATCTGGGGAGAATTTCAGCAAAATCGAAGAAGTGTTTTTTTTTTTAATAAGTCTCTGAACTCGGAGTGTTTTAGTTTTTTTTTTCACAATTGTGCGCCATTTACTTTTTAACCGTAGTGTGCACAGACACGATATTTCCGGCCCTTATTTGTGCTTGCCAGGAACAGCCCTCACTCAAATTTGAATGCTCTAGCTCCATTACTTACGATAATACTGGCCCGCAAAGTACACAACAAAATGCGCTCTGAGCAAGATTTGGAAATTTATTTTAAAAAATGTATGTTTTTCTAGCCGACGATATTTCGGGCACGCAATGTACACCAGGCGTAGATTAAGCATAAAAATTACCATTCTCGCCCGATCAGTACATTTCTTGGTAGACGCCGCTAAATTTGGCCGCGGCGCATGGGCAGGTAGCGGCCGGGGTCCCCGCGGGTGGGTTCCAAATTTTTTTTCAGCCGGCCAAAATTTTTTCCGCCGAAAATATTTGTGAATCCGCACATTACATACATGCGGGAATGAGGTAAAAAAATTTCAAGCAAATTGAAGAGGTCGACCAGCCATGCTTTGTTCGATCTTATCTGAAATGAACAAGTGGTCGTTAAAACGTCATTGGCCCCCTCCGCCGGTTCCCCAAACAAACTAAACGAAATCCTCCTTCAAAAGCTAACATCGCTGTAAACTATCCTGGGGTCCTATCTGGGCCTGCTCGTCGGGTGAACACAAAAGCGGGGCGGGCAAAAAAAAAGCCTCCGCGGATTCGCCTCACACCCCTCACGCCCCGGATGGCGTGAACACAAACACATATACAGGCAAACACGTACACCCAACGAACGATATCTCGTTGCCGGGCGGTATTAAGTGAGGCGCCCGAACTTAGCATTGGTTGCAAAGATGCGTGCAGCGGCACTGGTGTGCCCCCCCAAGCTTGATTTTGATTTTATTATGGGGTTTAACGCGCCGAAACTACACAGGGTTATGAAGCGCGCCGTAGTAGAAGATTCCGGATTAATTTTGACCATCTGGGAATCTTTAACGGGCTCCGAAGCCCGCCAAGCTTAATAAATCCCCTTAATTCCACAATATAGCCACAGTGCAAAAATATTCCTTTCCTGTATAATGCACAAGTTAAATATAATCAGTCATGGTCTTGCATAGCTCATTTAGCGGATCTAGTTGTAGGTAAGTGGTGTCATTTCATTAAATTAAGTGTCGTAAGTACTTGTGGTTTCGAATACCTCCCACAATAAAGTGCCATAACCACTGAACCATTCCTGCGGAAACACTTGTCAAGTGCGTACACTTTCCTGATGTGGGACTCTTTTCAGCAAATTATGAAAGGCTACAAATAATGCACATCTCAGGTGAGGGCTTTCACCAATGTGCAGTGCAACAATCTTCCAGCCTGAATGCTCCTGCACAGTCACGCTGGGGGAACGGCAAAGTCGATGTTTTATATTTTTTGTTTGCCTCGTGTGTCGCTGTCTGTACTTACGTTATATATATATATATATATATATATATATATATATATATATATATATATATATATATATATATATATATATATATATATATATATATATATATATATATATATATATATATATATATATATAGTATAAGTAAAGAATCGGATACAATGCAAGAACGATAACAAAGAAAGGGTTTACTTACGTAGCGGCAACGGGACTTGCCTTCATCAGTACAGTTACATGATTTGTATCCTGTAACTGAATCATGTAAATGTACTCTTATGAAGGCAAGTCCCGTTGCCGCTACGTAAGTAAACCTTCTTTGCTATTGTTCTTGCTGTGTATCCGACTCTTTACCGATACTATTTCTGCGCGCTTTGTGAGTTTTATCTTTATATATATATATATATATATATATATATATATATATATATATATATATATATATATATATATATATATATATATATATATGCGGTAGGTCATTGAAACGGATGAAGAATTTTGAAAGACGGAGAGAAAGTAAAGTGGAGAAAACCCTGATTTCTGTCTTAATTCAACGAGCCCTTCATTTCCCATTCTTCATCGATTGATTGATTGATTGATTGATTGATTGATTGATTGATTGATTGATTGATTGATTGATTGATTGATTGTAGGGTTTAACGCGCCGACGCAACGTAGGCGATGAGGCGCGTCGTAGTGGGGGGCTCCGGATTAATTTTGGCCACCTGGGGATCTTTAACGTGCTCCGAAATCTCGTACACAGGGGCGTCTTTGCTTTTCGCCTCCATCAGAAAAACGGCCGCCGCGGCCGGGAATCGAACCCGTGCTTAGTAGTGCAACGCCTTAGGCACTGAGCCACCGCGGTGGGTTTCATTTCCTACTACTACTGCTATGTATATTTTATTGGCGCAAGGGCGTCTTCTGAGGCCAAAGAGCGCCAAGACAATGTTTGTTTTGTCACATTTGTTAAAATGCCATGGCGATGATTGTGATGTACTTGATAAAAATAGTGTATATATGGGTGTAAAGGGCACTTACTCTAAAAAGCGAAGATGAATAAGATGAGAGGTAACAGTGACGATGTTTATGTGTGTGCTGGGAGCGCCATAACATAACAGGGATGGCGGTGACGTCCCTGGCACGTTATGAAAACGCTCAGAACCACCCTCACTATTTGCATTGGGTGTCCCTGATGTCACACATGGTATGAGATGAGTGCTAAAAATCCAATGTCAGCGAGATAGGCTAAAAGGCGTTCACTTCTAATCGGGGGTTGATCAGATAAAAACAAGGATGGGTGTAAGGGTATCGTCTAGGTGTATAGTTCTGGGAAGTATCGTTCCCTTGCGTCATGGTATGCCAAGCATTCAATCAATACATGGAGGACTGTAAGTCTTCGTCCGCATTTCTCACAAGATGGTGGTGGGGTTCGGTTTAAAAGATATGAGTGTGTAGCGTGTGTGTGACCTATTCTTAATCTGCATATTGATATTTCTGTGAACCTGTTCCATTTCTCTGTGTTGTATTTCCCTATGTGTGGTTTTATAATGTGCAGTTTGTTTTCGATTTGTGTGTCCCACTGTACCTGCCAGCGCCTCCGAAGCATACTCCGAACTAGTGGTTTCATGTCTAGGTAGGGCATATGTGGGATATCTACAACACTGCGGAGAGCCGCCACAGCAGCATTCTGGTCAGCAATTTCATTGCCCGAAATTCCGCTGTGCCCAGGTACCCAGCACACTACTACAGTCAATTTTAGAGCGTCAGCAGATATTATAGATTTGATAAGACGGTTTAATATAATGTTTCTCGTTGGTTTTCCTGAATGGAGAGCTAGTACTACACTCAGGGAGTCTAAAAATAATGGAACTGTGTATTCTGGTTTCTGTAATGTGTTCCACAGTGGTTAAAATGCCGTGTGCCTCAGCTGTAAAAATACTGGTATTTTTGTTCATTGTCTTTGTGATAGCAAAGTTTGGGCCATGTGCAGCGCATGACACAGAATGGGCGGACTTGGAGGCATCTGTGTAAAACGTTGTGTAGGGATATTTGTGTCGTAGATGTAGGAAGGGCTGCAAGATGAGTTCTCTTGGTGCAGTGCTTTTGTTAATGGCTCTAAAAGATAAATCACAAGAAATCGGGGACATTTCCCAGGGAGCAAGAAGGTCTGTGATCAAAGTTTTGTAAGTCTCGCTAAAAGAAATCCCAAGTTCTTCAGCCTGCACTTTCACTCTCAACGAAAAAGGCATAGATATAGAGGGCCGACTGAGAAACGAGTGCAAGGCAGAGGTGTCATTGACAATAAACGAAGAAGGGTGATTTTTTATGCATGTTACCTTCATGGCATACAATAGATCTGTGTATAAGCGCTGGTCTTCCAGGCACCACTGGTCACATTCCACATAAAGGCTTTGTGCAGGACTCGTTCGGAAGGCTCCTGACGAAAGGCGAAGGCCAAGGTGCAGAACAGGGTAAAGCATTTTTAAAACGCTCTTCGAACCTGACCCGTATACTACGCTCCTATAGTCCAACCGCGACTCCACTAAAGTGTTGTAGAGACGCAGCAGGCACATCTTATCTGCGCCGTAGGAGTGGTGGGATAGGACTTTTAGGATATTCATTGCCTTTATACATTTTATTTTGAGTAGCTTTATATGTGGAATAAATGACAGCTTTTCATCTAGCACAATCCCTAAAAACTTGTGTTCCTTCTTCACAGGCACAGCCACTCCACTGAGCTGGACGGTGGGCTCAGGGTGAATACCACGCCTCTTGGAAAATAAGACACATGTGCTCTTTTGAGGATTTAGCTTAAAGCCATTTTCGTCGGCCCATTTTACAAGCCTGTTTGTGGCAAGTTGTAATTGCCGTTCACAGATAGACAGGTTACAGGACTGGAAACTGATATGAACATCATCCACGTAAATGGAGTAAAAAATGGTACGGGGCAGAGCTTTTCCAAGTGTGTTCATCTTAGCTATAAAAAGTGTGCAACTAAGTACTCCACCCTGAGGAACGCCATTTTCTTGCATATACAGCGCGGATACTACAGCCCCGACCCTCACTCTGAATGTTCGTTCAGACAAATAGCTTTCAAGGGCATTAAGCATATTCCCACAAATTGCAAAAGATTTCAGGTCTCGCAGGATGCCGTAGCACCAGGCAGTGTCATATGCTTTTACTAGATCAAAAAATATGGACATACAAAACTGTTTAACAAAGGCATTTTTCACATAGGATTCAAAAGCGACAAGTTGGTCTGTTGTTGATCTGCCCGACCGAAAACCTGCCTGGCAGCTGTCAAGAATACCATTGTATTCCAGGAAGTATACGCCTCGAGCGCGGCCTGTAGGGGCTAGAGTTCCTGTATATAGCTCCCGCAGGGAGCTAAGAGTTGCGCGACCGGCCGCCATCTTTTTTATCCGGATTGCTGCGGGAAAGCCGCCCGTCGCGAGTGAAGGAGCCTCGCCGCCACGCTTCCGACGGCGGCCGACGCGCGGTGGGGGCGCTTCGGTCGGCGGCGCCTTACGGCGGCTACGCTGGATTCCTGGGCGGGGCGCGGTACCGCCCGCGTCGGTGGCTGCGGCGCAGCCGTAGTGCGGGCTTCTCTGCGCGGCATGGATAACCGGAGTGTCGCAATCACGGCGGCGCGTGGAAAAGGGTCGCGCAACTCTTAGCTCCCTGCGGGAGCTATATACAGGAACTCTAGTAGGGGCGCCACTGAAATCCCCCTAGCGGCCCGTTTCGAAAGCAGGCGCGGGAGTCCGCGCCCCGCTCCCCAGTGCCGCCGCTGCTTTTGCGGCACGTTCACAACTGAGATTTATCGTTTGTGGGCGTTTGAAATCCATGTTTGTGTGGAGCAGTCACTCTGTTCGCAAATGGGGTGTGTTTACGAGAGTTTAAATGTTTCCGACGCGATCTTAGTGTGGTATTTCCGGTCTGTATAAGCCCCAGGTGTGTGTCACAGGCCAGCGTCGCGGAACCGGCGTATGATGGAGCCGATTGTAGTTACACTGACCTGAATTTACTAGCCGTGTCTCTGTAACCACCGGTTCCTCAGATGTTCATGCTACGGCTATACACTACGATTTAAATCGGTTTTGTGCGCTTACATAATCAGCAGAGCACTCATACCTGACAGCACACCAGTTACGTTTGCCAATATTATACCTCAGATATTGATCACCACCATTTACAAGCCAGTCTGTGTTAATTTCGGGAATATTCAACAAAAGTACGATGGACAATGCATAATTATACTCGGGGATCAGCACACGACAGAGTCGTCTTGTCGTGAGGTGCGCGCCCGCAGGCCTTCATCTGCTTCATATATCCTCTGCGAGCAGCGCGGAGACGGGCTTACAATATAATCCGCGTCCGCGACTAAATGCTTCTTCGACATATCGTCATATGGCACAGGGAGCCTGCAAAATAAACCATAAACTGAAATCAGAGGGCCTTATCACATACCACACTCTTCCAACGACACCTTTCATCGCTTGTTGAACAGCCTACCCTGTATACTTCCAAAAATGCGTCCGCCGTACGATCAGCTCTTCGTTGAAGTAGAAAAACAAAAGGAAAGTGAACGCGAGGTTTATGTGTGGGATTACTAAAACGCTCATTGCTTGATCCCGCTTCGCATTTGTACACGGCGTCCCCCTCCCCCCCCCCCCCCCCCTCCGATGTCTCGCGAAATAGTGCATTTCGCGTATAGTTGGTCTTGTGAGATAAGTTTAGACGAACGTCTTTAGCATGCCAGAAGCTGCACTGTTTTTTTTTTTTTTTTTCATTTCCGTTAGAGCTATTATGTTTCTAAATTCCGCATTGGCACAGCATTTATTTTTCCGTGGTTTCATTTCATTGGTTCTTGTTATATGGCGTTTGGGCACATATTTAACGACGCACAGGCTTGGAATATACTTTACATTTTCGCATGGTTTATATTCTTATAAAAGGCATAAGTTATTGTCCGGGATTTGGGTAATCACATCCCCGAAACATATTTTTCTGCGGCGTATATATGCGAAACGAAGCCGCATTCGTTGTCCACGCTGCAAAATGAAGCCAACTCTCATTGTGCCAGTATCAGGTCTAAATGAGGCGTCAGTAGGATTCATTTGTGCCTGATGTTTTGGAGGTTACACGGGTGATATGTTGCTGCCGTCGCCGACGCCCTAAAGAGCGGCGACGAAGCGCGCAGAACCCCGTCCCCGGGTAGCTGTTGCAGGCGATCGCGTACTCTACGACGACGCAGCTGCTTTTTAAGTGACCTAAACGTACTCTTTGCCTATAGTCGTCACCATAACAAGTTTTTTTGGGGGGCGCGGAAAGGCGAAACGAAGCGAAATAGAACCAAAACACTGCCCGAACCCCTATCAGACACGCAGCGCAAATCCCGTCAACGCCGCGGAGAAGCGGCGGCAGGCGGCGCAGCGATCGCGAAGCTCGAGGCGTATAGTAACCTTCTGTTGATCATTTTTTCGAACAGCTTGCACAAGCAGCTGGTCAGGGCAATTGGACGATAACTTGAAACACAGGATGCATCCTTTCCCTCTTTCAGCAGTGGCACAACAATAGCCTGTTTCCATGCCTTCGGAAAGTGCCCAGCACGCCATATTCTGTTAAATAAAAACAGGAGAGTATTGATTGCGTCTGTATGAAGGTGTGTGATCATGCCGTACGTAATGTTATCTGCACCTGGCGCCGAAGACTTGCAACCAGCCAACGCAGTCATGAGCGCGTGAAGGGAGAATGGAGAGTTATAGGAGTCATTTGATTGCTTGTGGTCACGTATGGACTTCCGCTCAGCTGACTTTTTGTAATGTATACATGTACTTGTAATGTGAAGAGCTTGAGACGTGTTCAAAGTGTTGTGCCAACGCGTTTGCCTGGTCCTCTAGGGTGCCACCAGTGGTGTCAACAAGGGGTAAGCCATGAGTGCTTTGTCCATTTAGTTTTCTTATCCTGTTCCAAACCTTTCTTGTATCGGTGAAAGAATTTATTGAAGTTAAGAAGGACCTCCAGCTATTGTTTTTGGCCTGACGGCGAATGCGCCTTCCCATGGCTTTGGTGCGCTTGAACGCTACAAGGTTGTCCGCAGTGGGGTACCTGCGAAGAATGCCCCACGCCTTGTTCTGTGCCTGGCGTGCTTGTCGACACTCTTCATTCCACCAGGGCCGCCTCAGGTTACTTGTGTTCCCAGAAGTCTGGGGAATGAAGTTCTCTGCAGCGTCAAGGATATGTGCCGTGACAAGGCTACAAGCTTCATCAATACCCAAGTGTTCTATGGAACTGTGTGTGAGTTGAGATTTCTGCTTAAATTTCTCCCAGTCTGCAGCGGTTTCTTCAAACCTTTTAGTTGAGATGGGAGTGTAGGGGTCTCTGTCTAGGCATCTCAGGAATACTGGAAAATGGTCACTTCCAAGCGGGTTTTTCTCCACCTGCCACTCAACGAGTGGAAAAAGAACAGCAGAACCGATTGCCCAGTCTATGTGTGAGTACGTGTTGTGTGGGATGTTATAATATGTGGGCTGTTTTTTGTTGAACAAACACGCACCAGATGATACTAAGAAATGTTCAATCAAGCGGCCACGAGCGTCAGTTCACCCAGAACCCCAGAGTTTGTTGTGTGCATTTAGGTCTAAGATAAATGGTTCAGGAAGCTCATCCACCAACGACTCAAATTCTGAGGTAGACAATTGATGATCCGGGGGAATGTATAAGGAACATATTGTAATCAGTCGACCAAAAATGATCACGCGGACAGCAACTGCCTCAAGGCTGGTGAGTAGTCTATAGGACTGGGATGGAATGGATTTTGGCGTCACAATGGCAACCCCACCAGATGAATGAGCAAAGGCATCTCTATCTTTCCTGAAGTCAGTGTATTGTTTAAGAAAGTTACTTAGCTTGGTATTCAGGTCTGTCTCTTGGAGGCAAACAATACTGGATTGATGTTTATAAAGGAGTTCATATACATCATCCAAGTTTTTTATGAGGCCCCTACAGTTCCATTGAACTATGTTGGCAACAGCTATTATGGATTAAAGATAATAAAGATGTAGTTGAGAAGTTGCCTATTTTGGTTCATGTCAGTGAGTCTTGTTTAGGGCCTGTGATACGATGAGGTGGTTTTTTCCCACGGCCCAAAGTGCTGCGGCGCTCATTTTGCGCCTGCTGGGCAGGTTGAGATACCGAGGTGTCCATGTCCTCGTCTGACAAATCAGGCGGCACCGACATGGTGTCCATCCGACATCCACCTCGCGGATTGGTTCCTGAGGTGGCCGCAGGCTTCTTGGTTCGAACCTGCGGTGCGGGAAGGGAAGGAGTACGTGTGGGGCCACCTGAGTTCATGCTCTCAATGCCCTCGGGTGTCGTGCGGCCCAATGGAGCTGGACTGGAAGAGGCCGGACCAGTCCCAACAGCGCCCGTCACCACATTCTCCATGGGCTCCGCAGACGTAGTGGCGGGGTGCTCGGCTGGGGACGGCAGCCCAGCAGGAGGAGGAACCACCAGGGCCTCTGCTGTAGAGGCAGGAGCTGGCGGTTGCTCGGAGGGGGTTAACGACAGCGACACATCAGCTAAGCTGCATTGTGTCGCAGTACTAACCAAACGTCGCCCCAACCCCCGGCGGGCGGCATCTGCATAGGATGCAGCCGAAAACATCTTGTGCTTTTGGCGTGCTTCAGGGAAACTGATATTTTCGGTTACTTTGATCTGAATGATCTCTTTTTCTTTCTTGAAAGATGGGCAAGATCGTGAGTATGCAGCATGTGAACCACTGCAGTTCGGACATTTCATGATTGTGTTTTTGCAGTCATCAGAAGAGTGATCATTCTCGCCACATTTCGCACAGGTGAGCTTGCCACGGCAAGCTAGAGTTCCATGACCGTAGTGTTGACATTTAAAGCATCGCCTCGGGTTTGGAATGTAGGCGCGTACACGACAGCTAAGGAAAGCTGCCTTCACTGTCTCTGGCAGGGTAGAGCTAGCAAATGTTAGGATGATGTGTCGGGTCTTGATCTCTGCTCCATCTCTTCTCATAATAATTCTACGGACGCCAACAACACCTTGGTCATGCAGTCCCTCAAGGAGATCATCATCTGTCTCATGGAGGAGTTCTTTGTCAGAGATAACACCTTGGACAGTGTTTAGCGTGCGGTGTGGCGTAATTGTGACAGTCAAGTTGGCAATTTTTTCTTGCTTCAGGAGGTTCTCACTTTGGTTTTTTCGCATAACTTCAACAAGGAGGTCTCCAGAGGGCATCTTTTTGGCATTGTAGTCTTTTCCAACGATGTTTTCAATACACTTGGCAATCAAGAAGACTGACAGGTCGGTGATAGGTTTTTCGTCGGTCGAGTGTACAACAAGGTATTTCCTGAAAGCTGCCTGAGGTGGTTGGGTGCGGAGTGCTTCGGTGCGACCCCTTTTAGCAGGTCGATCAGGGTGTTTTGCGGGAGCTGAGAAGATAGCCATAGAAAATGGAATCAATTCGGTGGCAAGGCCAGTCACCCACCACCGAGCCCAACAAGGGAACGTGGCTTTGAAGCGCACGTTAACTGTACCTCGCCACTATAACCCTATGCTCGGGATCTAGGGTGAAGCCTTCGCACAGGGTTAACCCTCGCCGCCTGGAGAAAAAACGGAGAAATAAGGAAGAGAGAAGATGACAGGACAGGGTTAGGAAAGACGATGGAAAGCAAAAGAAGGAAGAAGAGGACAGGAAAAGGCGACTGGCTGATTCCCCCCAGGTCGGGTCAGACTGGGGGCACCGTCTACGGGAAGCGGGGGCCGAAGTGGTGTGTTGCCTCTGCCAGGGGGCCATGAAGGTCCAAAACAACCCTGGCTTTGGCTCAACCACCAGGATGCCCTTTTTCCCGGACACGGCAAAGCCACGCACAGCCGGGACGTGGGTGGGTCCAACCTACATGTGCTCGGGTCCGTGGTGTTGCAAGACACCAAGTGCCTACGGCAGTAGGCACCCCCTGTGGAGCTCGGGACCGTGGTGGCGCTACTCACCAAAACACCTTGAGTACACAAGGTGCCCCCTGCGGGGGGGTTTCATTTCTAATTATATATATATATATATATATATATACATACAGTCTAGTCCACTTATAACAATATCCAAGTGCCAAGGAAATCCCATCGTTATAACCGATGATTGTTATATGCGGGTTACTAAATAAAAAGACAGAACATGAGCTCAAAACATTTTATTTGCAGGCAAGCAAGGTTGTGCTGCTACCTATTTGTGGAAAAGAAGTGGTGGTGGTGGTGGTGGTGGTGGTGGTGGTGGTGGTGGTGATGATGTTTATTGACGGGGGGACCTAGCCTTGCGTGGTATGCCGGAAATTGGGCCTCCTGCGAAGGTGCTACCCGAGGAGGCTCTGCAACCGCGTCGTCAGAGTTGTCACTGCCACCACTGTCCGTAGCACGTATCCGCGCAACGATCGCCTTTTCAGTGAGGCACTCAGGCATTTCCAAAACACCGGCCCTGAGGTTTGATCCGCGGAAAAACGGAGTAGTTGAAGAGGCACCCAGTCAAATTCACAGAAGCAGGCTCGGGGACGGAGCCGCGTATTCCGGTTTCGGCGATGCATCAACCACGAAAGGGAGAAAAGGAGGAGTGCGAGAGGGAAAGGCGAAGGGTTGCGGGGCTGTTCTGCCGGTGTGCACACTCCCCGCTCTTGGCCCGGCGGCCGCCCGGCAGTGAATACCGAAGCGTGCGCCCTTTTCACTTGCGCGAACCGGCAAGTGTTTCAATCGCGCGTTGGATTTCGCCTTCTGGGACGGCTGCGCTGTGATTCAACCACACTCCTAGATCTGGATAGCTTAACGACTCGTTTTCTGAGGGGTGGACGGGATGCGAGGCCCATCGCGGCGCATGGTGTCGACGTGGTTGGCGTGGAGAGCCGGCGGCATCTCGCATTATCGGTGCTTGCTGTAACCCGATTTAATCGTTATATCAGATATATTGTTATAAACGGTATCGTTATAAGTGGACTCGACTGTATATATATATATATATATATATATATATATATATATATATATATATAAGCAGTAAAAGAAACTTCTCGAGGAGCCAAAAGAAATAGTTGAGAAAATGGTAGACGCACGATTAAAAACAAAAACAGTGGTTTACAGTGGATCAAGAATTTTTTGAGTCAGAAAGAAAGTGGTGAAAAAATGCCCGCCGGGTGGGATCCGAACCCACGACCTCCAGAATACCGGTCTGGTGCGATAACCACTACGCTACCGGCGTAGTCAAACCCGGTTATATACAGTCAAACCCGGCTATAACAAACCCGGATAGAGCGAATTATGGTATATATGGAACAAAAATAATTCAGTTACGGAAATACATGGGAAACATATTCCTTATAACGAAGTTCACATCCGATATATCGAACTCTGGGCGCCTAGAATGGCCACCGAAATGCATGATATCGGAGCGGTGATTGAGATGTGGATTGGCCGCGACCACGAAGCAAGAGCCGCGACTGAGACATTGCGCCTCGCACGGAGCGACGTGACGCCCAATACTTTCCGTAACGGTTTCCGACGAGCGGGACTCGCGACGGAACCCGCCCTGTCAGCGAGTCCGGACCAAGACAGCAGCATCGGTGAACTGTGGGAAGAGCTCGCCATCGTTCCCGATGATGTAGCGAGTGAAATACGTCCGACGCTTATAATGAAGCGCTTTCGGCAGTCGATGTGCTCCGCCAATGCTTCTTAGATTTTTGAGGACGCGGACTCGAACTGGTGCAAACAATGTTTCGTGTGGAGAATGCTATGCTAGTTGAAGCCGCCAAAACGAAAGTGAAAACAAAAATCACCGTTTTTGTTTGCGATGTGGGCAGTTAAGGCGGAAAGTAGCTTTATCACTTGCAATAAATGGATTATTTTGGTATGGTAATGGCTACTGTACTGGGTTCGTTTCTGCATACGCGGATGGTGGAGTTGGTGAGGGGGTGGGGCTCCCGCAGATTGCGAACACGTAAAAATAAGCTCGTAATAGGCGGGTTCGGCTATATCGAACTAATCGCGGTGCATATTGCGGTTCGCTATAAACGGGCTTGACTATATATATATATATATATATATATATATATATATATATATATATATATATATATATATATATATATATATATATATATATATATATATATATATATATATATATATATATATATATATATATATATATATATTTAGCAGGAGAAGAAGCGAGGTGTGAGCGTAGGTTCAAGAGTCCAGAAGCTGGCAGATATCACGCGCCGAGCACCTTCTTCCGTACTTTCCGCTGCTACCAGCATGCGCGCATACCCTTCTTCTTTATTACATGACAATAAAAAGAGAGGTTGACGCCATATATGAGCGCCGGCTACTCCTCACGTTAAGTGAATGTTTATGAAGCCATTGCGAAATTATCCGAATTAGAGCTCTTAGAGAGGACAGCAAACTCGTAGACTCTCCATAAACGGAACTTCAAGGGACCGAAAAAATGGCAGCGTCTTCATTCCGTGGATGATGGCGAGGGTGCGGAGTACGGGGACTCGAAATGACATCCAAGTTGCGCCCCGAGTGACATCCGATTTGCGCCCCGACCGTCATTCGATTTGAGAAGTGAGAGTTGAGTTCTGAATGGGGGGATGATTCGTATTCGGGGAAGTTCGTTGTCTCCGTAGACGCTGAGCAGCAGCGTGACGTTTCTTACGTCCTTTTCCGTCCATGGCGGGAAGAGGGTGTGTAATTTCCGGAACCCGCTTATACGCAGTGCATCGCGGCGCCCTTTCGTGTTTGCGCGTAGCGCCATCTATCGTAGTTTGATGGAGTCACTGTGTATTATAACTTGATCACAACCTTTCTACACCGGTGTTTTTGCGGGTTTTCTCGTTGCTAGGTTATGTTTGTGCCTGTTTTCGAGTGTTTTAGAGTGTCCTTGTACCTTTTTAGGTAGTTTCCGCACAGATTTTCGCTTGATGGTGGTGTGCGCATGGATGGACGCGGACGGACATTGGGAGGTCCTAATGTACTGCGCACCGCTACAGGCGAGGGAGTAAGCCGTCTGACTCCGGGGTATTAATTCGCGGTCGTAGCCCAGTGGGTAAGACGACTGACACTAACTCTGTCTGGTCTACCAGACGCAGGCTCAAATCCTGCCGGTGCCTGCGTGATTTTTTGCGATTGTAAATGCTATGCGCACGTACGCGGACGGACATTGTGAGGTCCTAAGGTGCTCCGCACCTAAAAATTAGTTTCGCTTAACAGGAGTTCCATTTACTGAGATAGATGTGTGGAGGTGCAAATATATGTGCGTACACACTCTTAATACCATGTCATGGAACTCCAAGCACTAGAAGGCGAATGCAGCTGATAGTTTTTCAGAAAGCAAGAAAACTACAAGAGGTTTACGCACAGCCTTCACAAAGTTGATTTGGCAGCAAGGATGTCGCTGTGCACTAAAAAATTCATCAATTATGTTTGTTTGAGTCCTCGCAACTGCATCTTCATGGAGGCTAAAGGCCGAGGCCTCAACTTCGCGAGTTTTTACAATCCACCAAATGTATGAGACAGCAACGCTGGAATGACGCGCTAATAGCACCACGATGGCACGAAAGAGGCTCAGGAGCTGAGCCCTGATATCTCGGTGTATTGAATCGAGACGGAACGACTGGAACAAGAAGTGCGATGTTGTATTCGTTGCGCTAACACGGCTGACCACTAACGAGACGAGGCTTACGAGGCCAACGAGCCTAAAAAAACGTGTCAGAAGAAAAAAAAACGAAACAGCCGGAACCGTAAAAAGCTGATTCTCATGCCAAAGGGTTTCACAAGAAGTTCCATTTCGTATTCCGTTTACATAGTGACGAGGAAATTTTAGTTCCGATTATAGAGAGTTCTTTTACATTATCCGAATACAAAACCAACCAACTTACAGGCTACTGTTTCGTTTCCACGGCAATTCCGTTTAAGCGATTTCCGTTTATCGAGATTCTAGTGTACACCAAAGTGCACACATCACACCGCATACAACAGCTTGTCCCTTGAAGCAAGGAACTGAATATTAGTGCGAATGGGGATAACCTTTGTCCACATTGAACATGATCAAGTGGCACTTTTCCATGGTGTGGCGCATACTCTAATGGGCTGATGGCGCAATGGGAGCTGCTCATTAGTTTTGCTACCAAACACACACACACACACACACACACACACACATATATATATATATATATATATATATATATATATATATATATATATATATATATATATATATATATATATATATATATATATATATATATATATATATGTATGTATGTATGTATGTATGTATATATATATAGAAAGTAAGGGTTGGCAGTCAAGAAAACCTCGGAAAGCAAAGGGGAGGTTGTGGTGGGTCATAGAAACAGATGAAGAATTTTTTAGTCAGAAAGAAAGTGGTGAAAAAATGCCCGCAGGATGGGAGCCGAACCCACCACCTCCTGAATACCGGTCTGGTGCGATTTCTTTCTGACTAAAAAAATCCTTCATCTGTTTCTATGACCCACTACAACCTCCCCTTTGCTTTCCAAGGTTTTCTTGACTTCCAACCATTACTTTCTGTCTTAATTCACCGAGCCGCTCATTTCCCATTTATGATTCGCTATATCTATTATATATATATATATATATATATTTATATCAGGGTGTCGAACCAGAACCGAAAACCGGAACTGAACAGGTAAACCGGTATTTTTGCCGGAACTGAACCCGAACCCGAACCGTAATTTTTTTAGCACGCTGAACCCGAACCGGAAATGAACCGAAAAAAGAAATAACGGTTACCGGTTCATGCCGAAACGGTTCGACCCTCCGTTGTTGATACTGCACATTCAATGCAATTCCGGGCTTTTTTTCTTTCACGTACCATCAACTTCGTACCCGCTCGCGCACTTTCCCCTCCAGACAATTGAACACTATCAAGCTCTATGTAACAGGGGAAATGAATGATCCCCAATGTAGCAATGGTCTGTTGCTGCTAGAAGCGTGAGCGTAGTGCAAGCTGAACAAACGAAATCTCATTCTCGGCAGCTTGAAGGGGATATAAAACGACTTTGCCCTTCCCTAGCTGCGACTTTATTGGAGCAATCAGGCTGCAGGAGTGCTCCACTGCGCAACAGCGAAAGCCCACACCCGATGTGTGCAAACTTCTGCATTTCTTAATTTGTTCAAAAGGTCCGACACCTGTAAATTATTAATACTTGACAAGTGTGACCGCAGGAGCTGCTCAATGGCTAAGCCGTTTGCTGCTGATGCGGTTTTGCCTCCTTCAGATCTGTTCTTTTTTTTCGAAGGTGCACTTGTACTACTGCCCAACTCGCTACATTACTTCTACTACTACTCGTTCCGGAGGGGAGTACTGCTGTGGATGAATTAAAGAGCGTCTACCCAAAAAAGTCCCATCTCAAGCTCCGCGCGTCAAATTTCCCTTTCATTTTGTAACAGGATAATCCTTTGTAAGATTCCGCAATGTAGCACACGGAATGATGGCCGGGGGTCATGCGGTACGATGACATACTGATTGTAATGCACACATCCGGTATAGCTATCGCAAAAGAAATTGCAGTGGTCAGAGCAATAATGCAGTGACTGAGCGTTAACTAAAGCTTACTTTTAACAAAAGTGTGGCTAACACATTCGATAAGGTGACAGCTAACAAATTATTCGGGGTGACCAAATAATCTAATTCACTGGTAGTATTTATGCGCCTGTTGTGGGATTTTTCTGTTTTGTTACAAATTTACGAATATAAAAAATGCGTGCCATTGGTATTAAGCGCTGGTATTTGAACGCGCCAGTACGCAGGCCTAAATTTAAGGCTTGAAGGTTAGCGTGATGGGCGATTCCATAGCGACGATTGCGATTTCAACAAAAAAGGAAAGGGCACAAAATATATCCCACCGTCATATCTCTTGGCGGTGGCTTTATGAATAGTCGCTAGGACAACATAAAGTCTGGGCGAGAAAGTAGGTGGTAAATCGTCGCCACTTCATCTATGTTTCTAATATCTCGTAACTGTTTAAAGTTTGCTTTGCGATTGCGCCACTGCCCTTGGGGAACAGCAGCATTGTTAATTTTTGTTTGTATTTTGATTTGACTGTCGTTTTAAACTACTAAATGTTTTTTTTCTAATTTCAGTGGCAATTCAACTCATCGAACCGGTTCGCGAACCGGTTCAAGCTCCCGAACCGGTTCGCGAACTGGTTCGCTGCGTGATTTTGTCGAACCGGAACCGAACCGGAACGAAATGATTTCGCCTGAACCAGAACCGTAACCGAACCGGTATTTTTTGGTTCGACACACTGATATATATATATATATATATATATATATATATATATATATATATATATATATATATATATATATATATATATATATATTGTTACGTGGCGGCAGGCGGCAGGACACAGGAAATGAACAATGGAAGGTGCGAGTGACGTATTCACACTATTTTAAAACGAAGTCGGCCATGAGGGAGCCCGCCCAGCTGGGTCTTCTTCTCCGGAGCTTGGGCCGATAGCTTTCGTCGTCTTCTTCCCGTGACACATCCCCCTCGTCGAAAGCGACCGTCCCGGTCGAGGCCTTAGTAAATGTACAGATGGGGTGACGATGTGCGATGAGAGGAAAGAGGGAGTCCTCACCGCCACGGATGGGGATGATTCGTCGTGGTGAGCACTGGCCCCAAAAGAGCAATGTCCGCCGACGCAGTGGAGCAACGTCCAAAGGCCTCGGACGCGCGCCGTAGTTCAGGGCAGGGGAACGGTGTCGTCTTCTGTTCAGATCGCGGCTGGTCACGTCGTTTGGTCTCGGCAAGTCACCGGCTGGGGACACGGGGCTGGGGAATGGTGCGTCCATGGCTCACCGGGGCTGGGGCGGGCCGACGCGACCCAAGAGCCTTTGTTCGATGTTCAGCAGCCGAGACGAAGCAGCTCTGGGGCCAGGATGGGGATGACCTCCGCAACCTCCACCAAAACATGTTACGTGGAGGCAGGACACAGGAAATGAACAATGGAAGGTGCGAGTGACGTATTCACACTATTTACACGATGTCGGCCATGAGGGAGCCCGCCCAGCTGGGTCTTCTTCTCCGGAGCTTGCGATAGCTTTCGTCGTCGTCGTCTTCTTCCCGTGACAATATATATATATATATATATATATATATATATATATATATATATATATATATATATATATATTCAGTTTCGGTTCGATGAGTTCAATTATCACTGAAATTAAAAAAACATTTAGTACTTTAAAATGACAGTCAAATTAAAATGCAAACAAAAATTCAATATGCTGCTGTTCCCCAAAGGCAGTGGCGCAATTGCAAAGCAAACTTTAAACAATTACGAGGTATTAGAAAAACAGATGAAGTAGCGACGATTTATCACCTACTTTCTCACCCAGACTTTATATTATGCTGTCGACTATTCATAAAGCCACCGCCAAGAAATATGATGGTGGGATAGATTTTCTGCCCTTTCCTTTTTTGTTGAAATCGCAATCGTCGCTATGCAATCGCCCATCACGCTAACCTTAAAGCCTTACATTTAGGCCGCGTACCTGGGCGTTCAAATACTAGCGCTTAATAACAATGGCGCACTTTTTTTTATATTTGTAACAAAACAGAAAAATCCTACAATAGGCACATAAATACTACCCATGAATTAGATGACTTGGTAACCCTGAATAATTGGTTAGCCGTAACCTTATCGAATGTGTTAGCCACACTTTTGTTAAAAGTAAGCTTTAGATAACGCTCAGTCATTACATTATTGCTCTGAGCACTGCAATTCCTTTTGCGATACCTATACCGGATGTGTGCATTACAATCAGTATGTCGTCGTACCACCTGACTCCCGGCCATCGTTTCGTGTGCTACAATGCGAAATCTTATAAGAGATTATGCTGTTACAAAATGAAAGGGAAATTTGACGCGCGGAGCATGACATGGGTCTTTTTTAGGTAGACGCTCTTTAATTCGTCCACAGCAGTGCTCCTCTCCGGAAAGAGTAGCAGTAGAAGTAATGTAGCGAGTTGGGCAGTCAAAACAAGTGCACCTTCGAAAAAAAGCAGATCTGAAAGAGACAAAACTGCAGAACAACCAGAAAAGATGATCGCTGGGCGAATGGGACAGTGTGACTCAGGTACCGGCCAGCCTTTCTGCGCGTGTCATCTGCTTTATTACTGTTTGTTTCCAAAACAAGGTCGAGGGCTGCAGTTTCTTGCCAAGGGATTAAGTGCGCACCTTAACAGTTTTCCCTGACATATCTGTTGTTATTTGTATCTGTAAAAAAACGGAACTTGTCCAGTGTACTGTCCTTAAAAGCTGACCACGGAACTCAGTTCCTTCGCATTGATGACACGTTTGGTTGTGAAAGGCAGGGCAAAGAAAAGTATTGATCAATATCCACGTTTTGGTGCTTTTTTTACTTATTCGGTTTTACTTACTTTTTGCGTAATATTTTAAAACAACGTGATTCGCCTTTTCTTTTTTGTTGTTTTCTGTGTAAGCACATTTTTTTAAAAAACTGGCGCATTCGACGCTTCGTGCTATATCTCCGCTCCGAGACGCAGCTTATGTTGCAGGCCGGCAGACTTATTTTAACCAGCTTGTGATATTAAACGTGTATCAAAATCTCGATACACGGACGTTCTCGATTTCCATTTACTTCAGAAAAACGGTCGTGGGGAAGGGAGATCGAGGCCACTTGTGGTCAGCAGCAAGCGGCTTAGCCCCTGAGCAGCTCCTGCGGTCACAATTGTCAAGTATTAACAATTTGCAGGTGTCGGACCTTTCAAACAAATTATGAAATGCAAAAAGTTTGCACACATCGGGTGTGGGCTTTCACTGTTGCGCAGTGGAGCACTCCTGCAGCCTCATTGTTCCAATAAAGTCGCAGCTAGGGAAGGGCAAAGTCATTTTGTATACCCTGCAAGCCAACGTTTTTCTGCAAGCTGCCGAGGATGACATTTCGTTTGGTCAGCCTGCACTACGCTCGCGCTTCCAGCAGCAACAGACCATTGCTACATTGGTGCTCATTCATTTCCCCTGTTGTTACATAGAGCGTGATAGTGTTAAATTGTGTGGAGGGGAAAGTGCGCGAGCGGGTACGAAGTTGATGGTACGTAAAAGAAGAAAAAGGCCTGAATTGCATTGACTGTGCAATATCAATAACGGAGAGTCGAACCGTTTCGGCATGAACCGGTAACCGTTATTTCTTTTTTCGGTTCATTTCCGATTCGACACCCTGATATATATATATATATATATATATATATATATATATATATATATATATATATATATATATATACCATTGAGCTAATTCCGCGGCGACTCCCTTCTCGACTATACGGCGGTTTTTTGTATTTACGACTGCTCAGAGCCCGGTCAACTAGCGCCGCCCCTCGACCATCGCGGGAAGACGTAGAACGTCTTTTCCCAGCGGCCGCACGTAAGACGTGGTCGGAAGTCGGGGATAGCCAAAGGCATTTCAGACTGCTGAAGCCAGAACCCTCGTAATGCATTTTGTAGAACAGAGACGTACGGGACGAGGGATTCCGTAAGGATACATATCAAAGTTGCAGTCCTTGTTGCCAGTGCTGTTTGGCGTTTCAACAGTGTTTTATAGTGCCAAATGAGGTATGATTGCATTTTTTTTTTCAGGAATAAATAATTGAAAAGTGAAGTCGAGAAAAAATGCGCCGTTTTTTCCGGAAGCGGGAATCGAACCCACAACCTCCGCATAACGCGTGCGGTGCTCTACCATTGAGCTAATTCCGCGGCGACTCCCTTCTCGACTATACGGCGGTTTTTTGTATATACGACTGCTCAGAGCCCGGTCAACTAGCGCCGCCCCTAGCGGTCGAGGGGCGGCGCTAGTTGACCGGGCTCTGAGCAGTCGTGAATACAAAAAACCGCCGTATAGTCGAGAAGGGAGTCGCCGCGGAATTAGCTCAATGGTAGAGCACCGCACGCGTTATGCGGAGGTTGTGGGTTCGATTCCCGCTTCCGGAAAAAACGGCGCATTTTTTCTCGACTTCACTTTTCAATTATTTATTCCTGAAAAAAAAAATGCAATCATACCTCATTTGGCACTATAAAACACTGTTGAAACGCCAAACAGCACTGGCAACAAGGACTGCAACTTTGATATGTATCCTTACGGAATCCCTCGTCCCGTACGTCTCTGTTCCACAAAATGCATTACGAGGGTTCTGGCTTCAGCAGTCTGAAATGCCTTTGGCTATCCCCGACTTCCGACCACGTCTTACGTGCGGCCGCTGGGAAAAGACGTTCTACGTCTTCCCGCGATGGTCGAGGGGCGGCGCTAGTTGACCGGGCTCTGAGCAGTCGTAAATACAAAAAACCGCCGTATAGTCGAGAAGGGAGTCGCCGCGGAATTAGCTCAATGGTAGAGCACCGCACGCGTTATGCGGAGGTTGTGGGTTCGATTCCCGCTTCCGGAAAAAACGGCGCATTTTTTCTCGACTTCACTTTTCAATTATTTATTCCTGCAAAAAAAAAAAATGCAATCATACCTCATTTGGCACTATAAAACACTGTTGAAACGCCAAACAGCACTGGCAACAAGGACTGCAACTTTGATATGTATCCTTACGGAATCCCTCGTCCCGTACGTCTCTGTTCTATATATATATATATATATATATATATATATTGCCGCGAACCATGCATTGGGTTTGTTTGTTTGTGTTTTGCTTTTACCGCCCGGCTGCGCCGGTCTGTGTTATCTCCGTGCCAAGGGAAGCGCGTGTTCCATTCTTTCTTTCTGTGCCGCATGTGTTATCTGTTCAGATAGGGAGAGCATTCCTATCTAACGTGAACATCCCGGAATAATCTTCTTGCATCTACAATGTTCTCGATGCGAATCGACGGTTCCAGAACCACGCGCGCCGAAAGATAAAAAGCCTGCAGAGCAGACGCCGGGGCATTCGATTCTGCGACGCTCGCCGACGCACGTACGTCACTTTGTTGACCACTGCTTCGCCGCCTCTGTATTCTTTTCAGTTGTTAGAGGAGCACAAGTTCGCTCCAATAAACTTGTTTCTTTTCCAAACAACTGCTTCGTCCTTGGCTACGTGACATCTGGTGGGGGTGCGGGGTACGCACCCTTCATGCCCACTACAACCTCTGGAAGCCGCCAAGCCAGTCCAACAAGAGCCAGCCTCCGCGTGCAAGATTTACCACCCGAGTTCGGTCTACTACCGGAGAAGACGAAGAAGAAAAACGTCGCAACCAGCACCATGCTCAACCAAGGCAATCCTCCTGTCGTTCTGCAGCAGCCACGGGAACCGCCATCATTCCGAGGAGCCCCCGCAGAAGACCCAGAAGAATGGTTGGAGAAACTGGAGCGCGTCCGGAAATTCAACAGGTGGGACGACGCAGAAACGTTCCGGCACGTTTTCTTTTACTTGGAAGATTCGGCTCGCACTTGGTTCGAGAACCACGAGAGCTCCTTGACAAACTGGGCTCAGTTCAAAAGCGAGTTCACTAAGACCTTCACTACCGTCGTGCGGAAAGAAAGAGCCGCCCTTTTGTTGGAAACACGCACGCAACACCCCAACGAAGGTGTCGTGATATTCGTTGAGGAGATGAAGCAGCTATTTCGCCGCGCGGACCCCGAAATGACGGAAGAAAAGAAGTTGCGCTTCTTAATGCGCGGAGTGAAGGAGGAACTGTTTGCTGGACTTGTCCGAAATCCGCCCAAAACCGTCGCCGAATTCGTGACCGAAGCCAGCACCATTGAAAAAGCCCTCGAAATGCGTGCTAAGCAGTATGACCGCAACTTTGTTGGCGCGGCCAATGAGAACGACTTTGGCAGCACGCGGATCCCGGCCGACAGCCTACGCGAGACTATCCGCGCAATAGTGAGAGAGGAGCTGCGGAAACTTCTCCCAACGCCGCCGCATCCCCAAGTCGCTTCCCTCACCGACGTGATTAGAGAAGAAGTGCAACAAGCGTTGGGAACTTCTACGCCATCCGAGGTACCCCGAGAGCCACAAGCTATGACATACTCCGCGGCTGTTCGTCGACCCCGCCCTACTCCAACACGCCGTCAAGACGCCCCGCCGTACCGCCGCCCACTGTCACCCGCCCGACCCCCGGTAGCCCGAAACCAGACGCCGAGGAAGACGGACGTATGGCGAACTCAAGATAACCGTCCTCTGTGCTACCACTGCGGAGAGGCCGACCACATTTACCGTCGCTGCCCATACAAGAGGCTCGGACTGCGTGGTTTCTCCGTCGACGCACCTCGCCCTCTCCCTGGCCAACGACCACGTGAGATCGACGAGTATCTATCTGAAACCAGCCGTGGCCCAGCGCGTTTCAACCGTTCGCCGTCGCCCTACCCATACCAATCGCCGAACCGCCGTAGCAACGCTGACTTCGCCCGTGGAAGGTCCCCCAGCCCACGCGGGGGAAACTAAAAGCAGCAACTTCTGGAGGTGAAGTTGCTCTACGGCGAAAAACCGGAAACCCTCCAACGACGCAAGGACGCGCCGAAGACAGTGATTCACGACATGCCCTCATCCCGACGACCCGACCTAACCCTGATGAGACTCCCGAACACGACGACAGCTATACGCCGCGACGCTTACCCGACCTGACCGAGACGTCCGCTGAGAAGACATGGACAACGACGACGCACAGTGCCCGACCGTCAACACGCACAAGCCGAGATGCGACGCCCCGACGCACCCGGAACTCGAGGAAGGCGGCATCCGACGTCAAGGTGTCCATCGACGGTTTTGATGTAGTCGCCCTCGTAGACACGGGAGCCGACTACTCCGTAATGAGCGGACCATTTGCGTCTAAGCTGAAGAAAGTTATGACCAGATGGGACGGTCCGCACATACGCACAGCAGGAGGCCACATCGTGACGCCAAGTGGAACGTGCACATCGCGCGTCACCATAGATGGCACGACGTACCCTGCAGTGTTCGTCGTTTTGCCCAACTGCTCCCGCGACGTAATTCTCGGAATGGACTTTTTGACAGACAACGGCGCAATAATCGATCTCCAGACGAAGTCGATAACTTTTTCCTCCGACCACTCCATGACGCCGGAATCGAACCCCGAACACCGTGCAGCTGTAAGGATCGCCGATGATCACGTCACCCTGCCACCCCGCGCAAGCTTGATGATCACCGTCTACTGTGAAGGTGCTGCTCCCGACGTCGACGCTATCGTGGAGAGTGACCGAAGGTTGCTTCTTGACCGCGGTGTGTCTGTCGCAAGAGGCATTGCGCGGTTTAAGCATCGCAAATCCCACGTTTTGGTCACCAATTTCACCGAGGAGTACCAGCATTTAAACAAGGGCGCTGCAATTGCGTTCGTCGAAGAAACGCAACTAGCAAGTGACGTGATAGCAGTCGCCGACTTTGAACGCGCACCCGACGATACCTTCAAGCTTCCGCACCCCTTCGACGTGAATCCGGCGCTACCGCAAGAAGAAAGGAACAAGTTATTGGCTTTGCTGCGTCGCTACAGCGAGTGTTTTTCGTCGAACTCAAAGTTACGTCAAACACCTCTGGCGAAGCACCGGATAATAACCGAGGATGGAGCGCGACCTACCCGACAGTCACCGTACCGCGTCTCTTCCCACGAGCGGGAAGCCATCCGGACTCAAGTCGACGACATGCTCAACGACGACATTATACAGCCATCGAAAAGTCCGTGGGCTGCGCCGGTCGTACTCGTGAAGAAAAAAGACGGCACACTGAGGTTCTGCGTTGACTACCGGCGATTGAACAAGATCACCAAAAAGGACGTGTACCCCCTGCCACGAATCGACGACGCCCTTGACCACCTCTGCCATGCGAGGTACAGTTGAACCTCGTTATAAGAGACACTGATGTAAGAGACAAATGGGTATAAGAGACACTATTCACCCACATGGTTGGCTGCCCTATCTCTCCCATTAAATCGACCTCTTTTATAACAGACATCGGATGTAGAAGATTGGTTATAAGGGACAAGTCATCCTTGAAGTTTAATCAATAATCTCGCTTGTAACAGACATTTTAACTTCAGACGCAGTGCCACCAGTCACTAATTGCAGTTGCTTCCATCCTGGAAGCACAGGTGGACGACAGACACCTGCAGTCACTATTTATTATAACTTCAGCAAACACAAAGTGGTTCAGTCAGCTATGAAATGACAATGAGAAGCCCTGCCAATGGAAATGCGACTTACAGAAGTGGTTGAAGCTTACTGCCGTCCATTGAATGGAGCGCGATCGCACATGCGGGCTCTCCCACTTGCGTAGCTCCCAATCAAGAAGCACTGCAGATCAGGCGCGTAGCCAGGATTTTTGTTCGGGGGGGGCTAAGATTGTTCTCGTCCCCCCCCCCCCCCCCCGAACAAAAAAAGTGCGGTAGTTTGCAAGCACCCTTAAAGGCTATGAAGATAAAATACATGTTTGGTTCATTCAAAAGTCTGCCTTGTCCCGATATCAATGATACCAGTTTTATCGCAATCTTCAAAGGAATAATCAAAATATTAAATTAAACGTTTGAAGCAATGGCGAATCCCCGCCCACTTTTCGGCGGCGATTTCACTATGACAGTTCAGGATCTTGTTGGTACGATTGGCGCCCAACGACTTAAGTCACCGCCAAGGAACATGACTGCGCGATTGTAGACGGGCCTCCATTGATCTTATCATTTGAATTTTAACGTGCAGTTAACACACTCATAACTACGCGTTAGTGCTAGCCTATATATATACCACTCTTGCCGATATCACTTCACTGCAGCGCTAAATTTAAAAAATTTTGACATTTGTTGCATTGCTTCGGTTTAAAAAACGCCTGTGATTGGAATGGGGCTGTGTGAGTTACCAAAGGCTAGTTGCTATTCAATTGAACAAGGTTGTATTTTGTCTTTAAAAGGCTCTTTAAGGTTCTCTCATGATATTGGTGTTGATTATGATTGTATTTCTGCCAGCTGAAGTTGTAAACTGGGCGGAAATCCGCAGACCACGTGGTACAAATCTCTGCCCGTGATACGGGACGTACATTGCACGCACAGGAACCTTGTGCAGGCATTGCATTAAACGGCCATAGTTTCATGCAATTACTTGCTTTATCTCAACGTGTGGAGTATGATAGGTGTGACAACCGCAATAAAATGACGTAGGCCGTAAGAATTAGATTTTTTTTATTTAGTTGTCCTTGTCCAAAATGAAAAATAAAATGTTTTGCGTACGCCTGCACAGTAGCGGCCAGTGTCAGGCCAATGGAGCTCATTCTGTGCAGTATACATCGATTCTATGCACTTGCGTTATCTGTAGCGCAGATCTTATCTTTAGAAAATGAGAGGCTATGAATTATACATACAAGAAGCGTTATATCTCTAGCAATAATTTTAACAAATATCAACCCTAAACACACAGACATCATGCGCAATAACAGCGCTGTAAGCACGGAAATTACATGAACATGGCAAGATTAGTCCACACCAAAGCGTAATAATTCAGCCATTGGTATTTGTTAAGTCATGCCAGTTTAAATTTGCGCTTCTGTTTTGAGTCTCAACACAGTCCATTTCGTAGCTTCTATCAGGTCTCCGGGCGGACATGGGAATCTTGTGCTTTGTAACATAATGGATCTGGTTTACATTTCGGCACAGCCTAAATGTAGAATAGTTGCATTATTACCTGTCAAGTTTTCAATGCTTCGTGCATAAATGCCCTATAGTCTGCCTGAAGGCGTGTACTATCCAGTAACTTTTCTGGAGCAGCCACCCCATTTAGCTACCACTTCTAGATGAGGTAGAGCAAGTCACTGCAAAGTTCACCATTCGATGCTGTATCGAACTTTATATTTATCAAGAAAAAATAGTAACGCAAAGATGACGATGCCTGACCGTACTCTTGCGGTTAGGCATGTTCTGTGCAATCTGAGCAAAATATTGCTGTTTTGAATTTTGTCGTGAGATCTGAGGAAAGAGTTATAACGCGGTCCTACCATTTTGGTTTCAAACTTTAATGAAAGGACATACTTTTTTAGCTGACGCGTGCACTGCCATTTTTCAGCCGAGTACACACTGCCGGTTTTAAAGCTAAACGATAAAAAAAATATCAGTGCATAAGCATGGGTGGCTCTGGAATGTATAGGGCGCACATGAGTTTTGTAGTTTTTGTTAGAGACGCGGGAAATGGAAATTATGTTGGGAATCTCCTTGGCCCACCAGAAAACGGAGGATTGGGCAGCTGTGCAGAGCCAGCATGACCTTCGGGCGTGGTGCGATGCGCGAAACAAGTCAGCATTTTGTTTTCCGGAGTGCACCAAGAAACCATGCGCATTGGCATGGCCCCGTATACAGAAAGACCAAAGACTACCATGCTTCAGCATGAAGCGGACAGTAATGACATAGTTAAACTTGGTTGACAGCGAGCGTGATGTTGAAACTGAAGCATGGTTTCAGGCTATACGACAGGATAGATTGGCTAAAAGTTGCAAAGTTGTTTACCGTGATAATTCCTCGGTCATTTC
The DNA here is from genome assembly GCF_048455015.1 of Haemaphysalis longicornis. Classification (NCBI taxonomy): domain Eukaryota; kingdom Metazoa; phylum Arthropoda; class Arachnida; order Ixodida; family Ixodidae; genus Haemaphysalis; species Haemaphysalis longicornis. The sequence continues at coordinate 240,536,858 of NW_027526203.1, read as the reverse complement.
GGTTACTTAGGAAATGCTGACGATTGCTCAAAATGTCCTTCATGCAACATTTTAGAATGTATACGTAGCAGTTGTGGATTCAGGAATAAAGACAACAGCGCGCACCCGTATGTGTGTGTGCGGGGGGGGGGGGGGGGGGGGGGGGGGGGGTGAGCGGAGGAGGAGGGCGGAGGTGTGCTGGTGCTCTTGAGGGGGCCTGCTGTCTGTAGCCCGTTTATTTAATTAGGAAATTATGTTGTCTTGCACGACCGATTGAGCCTTGAAAGAACGATACTCCTGCGTCCACAGAACTTCAAAGAAGGCCAGGAAGAGTTAAAGGAAAATTCTACCAGAAAGGCACGTTCGTTTCTTCGCCACCAGTACGAAGGTCCTTCACTTGCGCTGTGCACGTACGCTGCTATGGGTTTAAAATTGGGTGTAGCAGTCGATGCACGCGTAGATAATAAACGCGGTAACAAAAGTCCCGATAACGCGCACACAATGCAACAGCGGCTACATCACATGGAGTTTCGTTCCAGTAAAAGCAAACTATTAAAACTGCAGCCAGAACAAATATATTTTTCACTCTTCATGTACTGATACTCACGCTGTCCCGATACACTCTGAGTAACCCTCTCCAACTTCCTGCATAATAAAATATTTAGGCGTTACAAGAGTTGAATTTACGTTTTCCCTCATTAAAAATCACCTATCCGCTCCACCGTGGGCGCTTTTAACAACCAATTCAAACGCAAATACTGCATTCGGAATAAAACGAAATACACAATTTTAGCTCGCAGACGCAAGGTACTGAGGCATCGTATATAAATATAAAGAAATTATTATTTAAATATCAGAGAATGCATAACTGATCTGCACAGCACAACTTAATGTACAATGCAACCTCCATCGTCAAAAGACATCAGTGATCATGGAAGGATTAATCACTGGAAGGAAATGACTTACAATTCGAGGCCTCTTTTGGGTGTTGGCACTTGGAACATGAGCTTCTCAAAACCAGGGGCGCTTCTATCCTCGCGACATATTGCCGTTGTGTTTCAGGCCCTTAATATACACTGCTCTGGGCAGCCGCCGTCCAGAGAAAAAGCGGCCGTGGACGCAATGGAGGGGCTTTAGTTGTGATCGAGGTAGAATATGGCCACCTGATCGTTGTTACTCTCGCGACGTCGTCTGCCTGTGGCAGGGCTGGTGACCGCGGTGCCTTCATATTTAGGATAAAGTCTGGGACTGGCTCGGGGAGCTGCAGCGCGCCTTTATTGTCGAACCGCTGTTCTCCAGTTTCCTAGGTTAGGGGAGAATACCGCCGAACAAAGCTGCCTAATCGCAGGGGTGAAATTGATTGTCGCAACATCGCCGTCGGAAGGGGACACTCAGTGCGCGCAGTCTGGGCCCACTCCAACAAAACCCTCCCGGGCTCGACAGAAACGTGAAAAAGGAAGAATGAAGGGCTGACGCGAGGAAGAGGGGCGTACCTTGCTGTGTGTCTCATTCGCAAAGGCCCTTTGCCCGCGCACGACATTCATCCAGCTAAACTGCATGTTTCATCCATTACGTAGCCCCATCGCATTCTTCAGTTACCTTGCACGAGTCTTGAATGTGCACGTGCCCACGGCCGCTTGATCTCCCCTTTTCTAGGAGATGGAGCGGCCGTGGTCAGCCACCGCCGCGTGCACGTTGTTCTGCTTAACATACAAAGATCGTCTGTTCCCTTACGGGCCTGCATCGTACCAGTCTTCAACCATCAATGACCGGCGGTCCCTCTTTTTTTTTTCCCGCGAGTTAGTGCGGACCACTCCTTGCTTCCCCGGCCGAGTCAATCTCCTCTGCTGAGAAGTACTCAGCCGGCCTATTATTCTCTGTGTTGTCACATGTCTCGCACAAAGGGACACAACGCATGCCTGTGTCGTTCCGTGCGCTGAGCTTACCTGAAGGCGCCGTGGCTTTCAGGGCTGCCCCCCTCCGCAATCATCCCTCAGCGGTTCGCACCCTTCAGGGTGCGAACCGCTGTCACGGCCGGACTCGACTCCCTTTCCGCAGCGCGGAAAAAGAGTCGAGTCCGGCCGTGGTTTTGTGTAAACACCCTTGCGTAGGGAAGACATTGAGTCGTGAATGCTTCTACTAGTGGCACTTTCAAAGGATATGCAGCTTTGTTCGCAGGCGACGTACCAGGCATATATAGGCAGACCGGCGACGGCCGGAAAAATTTCGGGGGGGGCTGAAGCCCGGTCAGCCCCCCCCTGGCTACGCCACTGCTGCAGATGTTGAGTCCTGCAAGCGTAATGAATAGCCTGAGCACACAGCGGAAGAAGCTGTGCGCTCTGGCTATTGATCAGGCTTGTAAACCCAACATCTACGATTCATCTTCCACAAACAAGGAAAGGAAAAAAGCTTGTAGAATTGGTTGTAAAAAACAGTGTAAATACATTCATGAAGCAAACAAAGTTTCATAAATGCTTGGGCCAAACATTAATTAGAATGAATCTTTTTCAACATGCTGTAGCGTTCTTTTGAGCTTATTTTAGTCATACGGTGCCCACATTGAACTATGGGTTGATCAGTTGGTAAAAACATGGCACCCTGCTTATAAGAGACATCTTATATAAGAGACAGAAACTGCTCCCCGGGACGTGTCTCTTATAAAGGGGTTCAACTGTACTTCTCATCGATGGACCTCAAGACCGGCTACTGGCAAATTGAAGTGGACGAGAGAGATCGAGAGAAGACTGCATTCATAACCCCGGATGGCCTATACGAGTTCAAGGTAATGCCGTTTGGGCTATGCACGGCACCAGCAACGTTCCAAAGAGTCATGGACACTGTGCTAGCTGGCCTGAAGTGGCACACCTGCCTCGTATACCTCGACGACGTTGTGGTATTCTCCCGGACTTTCGACGAACACCTCGCAAGGTTGCAGTCAGTACTCGAGGCCATCCGTACGTCGGGGTTAACGCTGAAGCCTGAAAAGTGCCGCTTCGCGTACGAGGAACTGAAGTTTTTGGGCCATGTCGTCAACGCCGCGGGAGTCCTGCCTGACCCGGCGAAAACTTCAGCCATAGCGAACTTCCCAAGGCCGAAAGATAAGAAGGGCGTGCGCAGATTTCTTGGACTGTGCGCATACTACCGGCGCTTCGTCGCAAACTTCGCACGCATTGCAGAGCCGCTCACGCGCTTGACGAAAGATAGCACCGCTTTCAGCTGGGAAGACGACCAAGAAAAGGCATTCTGCGAGCTGCAAAAACACCTGCAAAGCCCGCCCGTGCTCGCTCATTTCGACGACAACGCCGAAACGGAAATACACACGGACGCCAGTGATATAGGCTTGGGTGCCGTCCTTGTCCAAAAACAAAGCGGGTGCGAAAACGTAATCGCCTATGCCAGCCGTGGTCTGTCGAAGGAGGAGAAAAACTACTCTGCCTCCGAAAAAGAGTGCCTGGCTATTATATGGGCCATTTCAAAATTTCGCCCATACGTGTATGGCAGACCGTTCAAGGTTGTAACAGACCACCATGCGCTGTGTTGGCTCGCCAATTTGAAGGACCCCTCTGGCCGTCTTGGGCGGTGGAGTTTGCGCCTGCAAGAGTTCGACATTACAATCGTCTACAAATCCGGCAGGAAACACTCCGACGCCGACTGCCTGTCCCGCGCCCCTGTCGATCCACCACCACAAGACTCCGATGAAGACAGTGCGTTCTTCGGGGTTGTTACGGAGAGCGACCTAGCCGCCCAGCAGCGTGCCGACCCCGACTTGCGAGTAATGATCGACTACCTCGAAGGACGTAACGTCGCCGTGCCTAGAGCGTTCAAGCGTAACTTACCAGCATTCAGCCTCAGAAACTCCGTCCTCGTGAAGAAGAATTTCAGCCCCGGAACAAGAACGAATTATCTACTTGTCATCCCCGCAGACCTTCGTGACGAAATTTTGGAAGCGTCCCACGACGACCCGTCTTCCCGACATCTCGGCACAGCTCGCACTATTGCAAAAATTAAGGCGAAGTACTTCTGGCCCCGCCTTACATCCGACGTCACCCACTACGTTCGGAGTTGCCGGGACTGCCAGCGACGAAAAACGCCGCCGACAAGACGCGCCGGACTTCTACAACCGATCGCCGTCCCGCGGAGGCCCTTTCAACAAATTGGAATGGACCTTCTAGGCCCGTTCCCGACGTCACGATCGGAGAACAAGTGGATTGTCGTAGCGACAGACTACATGACGCGCTACGCAGAGACCGCCGCTCTTCCGCGGGGGACTGCACAAGAAGTCGCCAAGTTCTTTATAAACCAAGTTGTGCTGCGACATGGAGCCCCTGAAGTCCTAATCACGGACCGCGGAACGGCCTTTACCGCGGAGCTGATGCAAGGAATCTTACGCTACAGCAACACGGATCACCGAAGAACGACGGCGTACCACCCCCAAACGAACGGACTAACAGAACGTCTGAACAAGACAATTGCGGATATGCTGTCCATGTACGTGGACGTTGAACATAAGACTTGGGACGACGTCCTCCCGTATGTCACGTTTGCGTACAATACAGCGACGCAGGAAACTACGCAGATGACACCGTTCGAGCTTGTCTACGGAAGACGACCGACTACGATGCTCGACGCCATGCTTCCGCATGTAGAAGACGACGACCTCAACGCCGACGTCCAAGGATACCTTCAACGTGCGGAGGAGGCCCGCCAGCTCGCTCGAGTTCGTATAAGGGACCAGCAGCTGGTGGATGCCGGCCGCTACAACCTCCGACGCCGAGACGCCGAGTACCAACCAGGGGATCGTGTGTGGGTTTGGACTCCCATCCGACGACGCGGACTGAGCGAGAAACTTCTGCGACGGTATTTCGGACCCTACCAGATTCTGCGACGTGTTGGCCAACTTACCTACGAAGTGATCCCCGATGGTGACTCCGGCACATCACGACGACGTACGCGACCCGAAGTCGTCCACGTGGTTCGCTTAAAACCTTTCTACGAACGATGACGAACTTTTCTTTTCATTTTCGGACTGTCGCTTATGTTAGCATCGGGTCGATGCACCCTTAGAGGGGGGGTAATGCCGCGAACCATGCATTGGGTTTGTTTGTTTGTGTTTTGCTTTTACCGCCCGGCTGCGCCGGTCTGTGTTATCTCCGTGCCAAGGGAAGCGCGTGTTCCATTCTTTCTTTCTGTGCCGCATGTGTTATCTGTTCAGATAGGGAGAGCATTCCGATCTAACGTGAACATCCCGGAATAATCTTCTTGCATCTACAATGTTCTCGATGCGAATCGACGGTTCCAGAACCACGCGCGCCGAAAGATAAAAAGCCTGCAGAGCAGACGCCGGGGCATTCGATTCTGCGACGCTCGCCGACGCACGTACGTCACTTTGTTGACCACTGCTTCGCCGCCTCTGTATTCTTTTCAGTTGTTAGAGGAGCACAAGTTCGCTCCAATAAACTTGTTTCTTTTCCAAACAACTGCTTCGTCCTTGGCTACGTGACAATATATATATATGTGTGTGTATATATATATATCGATTCCCGCTTCCGGAAAAAACGGCGCATTTTTTCTCGACTTGAATTTTCAATTATTTATTCCTGCAAAAAAAATGCAATCATACCTCATTCGGCACTATAAATACACTGTTAAAACGCCAAACAGCACTGGCAATAAGGACTGCAACTTTGATATGTGTCCTTACGGAATCCCTCGTCCCGTACGTCTCTGTTCTACACTATATATATATATATATATATATATATATATATATATATATATATATATATATATATATATATATATATATATATATATATATATATATATTGCAAACAAGGGCGCAATAAAAAAAACATAACAAGTTAACTTCGAAAACATAACTTTACATCGACGTTTCGGACGGGGACCGTCCATTATCAAGAGGACGGTCACTCTTGATAAAGGACGGTCCCCGTCCGAAACTTCGATGTAAAGTAAGTTATGTTTTCGAAGTAAACTTGTTATGTTTTTTATTGCGCCCCTTTTTACTATTTAACGTTCACTAGCCTAACCGTTTATCTTATACAGGGTGTCCCAGCTATCATGCACCAAGATTTAAAAAAAGAGTAAAGGCGTAACTCGAAAGAAACCAGGTGCATAATGTTTGCAGCACTGTGAAGAAGCGGACAGTATTTTTTTCTTTAATGAGACCTAATTAACTAATTGTAATTAATTAACTAACTCGAGAAATACTGTCCTAATCACTAAAGTGTCAATGAGGCACTTGTAGGTAACCAATGGGGGTATCTAACTGCGGTATTTTCTGCGATGAACTAATTGCGTACACATTTATTCTGACTGATAAATGAAACCCGCTAAATATGAAAAATACCACGTGACGGTGCCTCCGCGCGCACCGTAAAGCAACGCCCTCAAACAGGCTGCCTCTTAGTTAGCCAGAATGAAATAGACAAAAGAAAGAAAGAAGAAATTGCGACCGAGTTTGTTCCTTATCTGCACACGCGTCCCGGGAATCTTGCTGCTGCTGCTCCTTCCATGCATGCTATTATCCAGGTGATGCGCTGTCTCTTCGGGCGGGTAACACGCGAAGCAGTTGCTTTCAATCAGCTTTGTTTGGGGACACTGCTTTACAATGCGCGCGTATGCGTCGTCACGTGGTATTTTTCATATTTCGCGGGTTTCCTTTATCAGTCAGAATAAATGAGTACACAATTAGTTCATCGCTGAAAATACCGCAGTTAGATGCCCCTTGTGGTTACCTACAAGTGCCTCATTGATACTTTAGTGATTAGTACAGTATTTCTCGAGTTAAATAATTAATTACAATTAATTAACTAAGTCTCATTAACGAAAAAATTACTCTCCGCTTCTTAACAGTAGCGCAAACATTATGCACTAGGTTTTCTTCGAGTTACGCAATTTCTCTTTTTTTAAATCTTGGTGCATGATAGCTGGGACACCCTGTATATATATATGTGTGTGTAGCTCTGCTGGCACGTGCGTCCCATATCAGTAAACATTCCTTAGCGCGAAGGAGGAAACCATATACATGTGAAGCCAAGAGTAAATGTTCTTAACCGAAAGTGCCAGCGTTCTTTTCATTCAAAATACACGTTGGATTGATTTTTACGAAAAAGAATAAAGACCGGCTTAAAATGGCGTACTACAGAGGCAAAACCACGATAAAAAGACTCTCAACAACATCCTGGAACGCACAACGCAGGTGGCCTCACATCCACAACGCAACTGGACGAATAATGTCGCAAGGCAGGCCATGCAGGGAATGGATAAGCAGCGGCACACGAGAGTGCTTTAGGCTGTAAACGGGACTTGCATGTGTAATTGCGGTCCTTCTTTTTCAAATTTTGTCTTTTGTTTTCTCTTTTTGGAGGTGATGGGGTGGGAGGATCAGCTTGGTTCTGTACTGAAATCCGCGAATTGCGGGTAGAAAACGAGTTTTTAATGAGGTCTCTCGGCAATCTGGTTTTCGTGGCCGAAGCAGGGAATTGTTACTGAGGAGCCCTCTTTAAAATGCAAGAGGCTCATACAGGCGATCTGCGTCGAGGAACAGGTAACAGCGCGAAAGCGAAGTTGTCGAACGCGCGCAATGGCAGGCGTTTTGTACAAGCCGCTACGCCACGGTATGACTGGGAGCGTCTTTATTGTGCAACTATAGCGTCAGTGAGGGCATTTGCCATAGACTTGGGGCAAAGGCACTTAGTAACTTCCGATTTCTGTAGTGATGTCTTCATGATTCTCTTCAATAATATTCCCTTGCAAAGTAAATTTTCGTAGGCCCTCACTGAAGTAAATAAACTTTTATGATGATCAATGAACTCCTCGTGGGGACGGGTTAGGTCCTCACGGCTGCTGAGTAAGCAAAAATATTAGGTTAACTTGTTAGAATTTTGTTTCAGGCTGCGTCCCAGTTTCTGGTGTTCTGGGGGTAAAATTTCAGGAAGAAGTATGGTCTAACCCTATTTTTATAACAGTTTTTTAGGGGAAATACAGGGCAATATTGAGTTGGAAGATGAGGGACCGTACGTCTATTATACATTTAGTTCAGCGCGAGCATAGCGAAGCGCCATGCCGGCGCCAAGAACGCACAATATACAGGCGCGCGCCGGGGGCTACAGCACGGCCGCCTGGATACGTGACTGCAAGCCTCACGTGGTTTTAAAGACGATAGGCTTTCTTGGGCTACTTGAACGAGAATATTTTAGTCATACCCGTGGGGAGGGAGATCCTCGCGGTTTTGGGAGTCGGCCCCACCGTAGTGGAGGAACGTAAATGTGCTATGTCGGATCACCTAAGGGACAACATCATGGCTGCTCCTTTTCCTAAAAACGTACACCCGCAACACAATGCGGGTGGACGCAGAGCACGGGCTATGGCACTGCTTCGGCAGATCAAGGACTACCCTCGCACGGTCAGCTTTCTGGATGCGGCTCACTACGGGCGCACATCTAGCTTCGTCGTAACAGTAGTCAATCACGAAGGCCAGGTCACTTGCGCAGCCACCGTCAGAGGCTCCAGGCAGCGATCGCTTTGGCACTCCGGGACGAAAAGAGAACTCAAATCTTCACTGGTTCGAGGGCGGCGGTCAGGGCATTCGCCTCTGGCTCCATCGCCGAAGAAGCATATAGAATCCTCCACGGTAGAGTACTCCATCCACACAGTATCACGTGGTTCCCGGCACATCTCGACTCCCAGCTCGATTTCCTCGCCAACCTCGACGACATCGCACACGTCCAGGCGCGCGCACTAGCCCACGTAGCGGACGCGAATGCGAGTCGAGGTCTTGTTGAACCTAGGTTTGTCGAGTTCCGAGACATTCTTTACATCTTTAATGAGGTAACTAAGCACTGTTACCTTGACAGGAGAGTCTACTCTCCTCCCCACAGTAAGCTAAACAGACCACAGGCTATCACACTGCGCATGCTTCAGACAGGATCGTATCCAAACTTGGCTTTATTTCACTCCATCAATTCAGACGGCTATAGTCCGGACTGCCCGGGATGTGGACAGAAGAGTAATTTAGGACACATGCTCTGGGGATGCATGCCCCTCGTTACATAGAGGCCCGAATAGCTGCACCGAAGAAGAGTGGAGCTGTGCGCTACGAAGCTCCGAGTTTTCACGTCAGTTATGGGCTGTCTAGAGAGCCCACGTGGGAGCGGTCCGCGGCTTAATTCCCCCCCCCCCCCCCCTGAAAAGGGGGCCATCGGAGTCTCTTAGGGCCACCAATAAAGTTCCTTGTCTGTCTGTCTGTCTGTCTGTCTGTCACTCGATCAGTGACGTAACTAAGGGTGGGTGGGGGGGCAGGGGGGCAGGGGGGCAGGGGGGTACAAGTGCCCCGAGCGCCACTTGGGAGGGGGCACCGAGCAGAGTCCTCCCAACATGTGCCCGAGGGAAAAAAGCGGCAGCGGGTTACCGTATGTCACCGCAGCGGGGCAGCACTGCCGAGTCGCTGTTGAAAAGAGCGCCAGTTTGGGCTTGTTGGCACGCCATTGTAGCAAAAGAAGAGCGCTGAGGAAGACAAGGACGACAAGACGGGGTCACACATGGGGCGCAATGTCGGGAGACACACACGGGGCGCTAGCGCACCGCGCACCTCCCGGCATAGCGCCCAGTATATGTCCCCCTCTGTCCGTCCTTGTCTTCCACTATTTTTTGCTACAATGTCGCTGTTGATGCAGTTAAAGTGCATTCCTTGTCACGAAGCGCCGCCACTTATGTGTGAATACTTAGGTACGGAGTCCAGGAGGCAACCCCAGATGATATTCAGTGTGTGTGCGTGCTGCATGTATGCATGTACTTTCTGTTGTCGTTTGTATTCCAGAAGCGGGCGGTGGGGTGGGGGGCGCTCTTAAAACTTGCACCCTTACAATTCGATTAACCCTTTGCAGGTATTCTTACAAGGCGAGGTGAACCACGTGTAGTATATTTTAGGGATCCTCTTATATTTTCACACCAAAGCGTCGTGTTTCCAAAGGTCGTGTTCCATCAAAAACTACCCGCCGCGAATGCTCAGTGGAAGGCGTTGCGCTCCTGAGCTTGCGCGGTTGCGTTCTATTTCCAGCCGCAGCGGTTATTTTTCTGATAAAGTTGGAACACTGAAACACCCAATAAACAACCGGTCAATGACGAACGACCGATTTAAGAAGTTAGGCGATAATCATGGTAAAGAAGTGACCCGCTCATGGCTAGCCTATCTTCTTTCAAACAGGCAGCATTTTGCATTTGTTGCCTCGTTTTTTTTTCCGCTCAGATCAACTATATCATCTTAGGAGAAAGAAGGGCGATTTAGAAGTGGAAGGCTCCCGAGAGCATTACACTTCACGAAAATGCAAAAAATCACCGAATTTGTTTCACACAGTGGAAATAAAGTAAGTCCGTACCGCAGGAATAATTGGTGCCGACCTTCAATCCCCGATGGAGAAAGAAAAGCATAAGTGCGTGAAATTTTGACGAGAGTCCTCCACCGGATAAAATTCCTTGCTACTCAGAACTTAGCATTGCGAGGGCACCGAGAGTCTTCAAACAGCCACGAGAGCAATGCCGGAAATTTCCTTGGTCTTTTGAAGTTGCGGTTTTTGACCTTGTCATGAAGCAACACTTCGCATACGTTGAATGGCATCCCGGGTCCACATTGTACCTATCAAGTGTTGCCCAAAACGAATTCATCCACGTGATGGCTGCCGCACTTCCTGAGTCCTTGTTGCAAAGAATCGGTAAAGACAAGTATTATGGCATTATGCTCGACACGACTCCCTACCAGGCGCACCGTGAACAAATGGCAGAGGTTTCCGGTACGTGGAAGTTGATTTCGATAAGAAATAAGTTAATGTTGAGGAGTCCTTTCTCGGTTTTATCTAGGTAAGGGAGAAATGTGCTGAGAGCTTTGTCGAGGTGATGTTAGGCAAGCTAGAAGCGGACAAAATGGACCTACAGGACTGTCGGTCACTGCTACGACAACGCTGCCGTGATTGCTGAACAAAAAAGAGGTGTCAGTCCAAGAATAACGGAAAAAAACCAACTGCCAATCTTCGTAAACTGCGACTATCATTCGCTCAACTTGGTTGGAGTACATGCTGCAAAGCAAGACAGCATGATGATGACCTTTTTTGGGCCCACCGGGTGCTTGCTTTTAGCGGGTGCTTGCTTTTTCACGGGTGCTTGCTTTTCACGGGTGCTTGCTTTTAGCGATAGCAAATAAAATACTACATCAACTGCAGAAAATGGTCGCCTGCTGCTGTTGCCCGCGTTACCTGGCGGAATCCTAAAAAATCAAACGGCAAAAGCAACGAAAGGTTCCACTAGATAGGTGGTGTGGGGTGAGGTTACGTGGTTCAAAAACGTTGTAGTCGGGTGCGTCGATTCACGCGTGTCTCCGCCGTACGACAGCGCTGGCATCGATCGGCACGCGACTGGGAGCAGTGGAACGCGGTAAATTTAAATTGACTGAGCAAACCTCTAGCGTGTTATCTTGGAAGGAACGAGACGAGAGAGGAACAGCATGAGTGGTGAGTGGGAAAGAGAAGGGATGCATTTGCTTGCCAGGGGCGCCAGTCGACTATCCTCTTGCGTCGACATTTGCAACGAAAGGAGCAGATACGCGGCCAATTTTTGAAATACTCCAAACTTTGTCTTGGCGACACTTTATGTTTCGCCCACGCATACATCCCCTCCATCAGAGGTAACGCTTTAAGGAATTCAACCCGTGACCCCGTGCCCAAAACACAACAACCCTGTCACGGTTCTATAAACGTTGACTGCCACTGAGCTAGGGCCACTAGATAAGACTAATCAGTGGACCTACACTGCGACCGCCATGGTGGATGTTCCAACATTAATAACTAATGGGGAAATAAAGCTACGACTTAAATAGCAAAAACAGCAAAAAAATGTGATGACAGTAGCTACTTCCAGTTGGAATTCGCCGTGATTGGAGGGCCGACGATATAAGTGTTATAACAAAAAAAAATTCACCAGTGTTTACGCATTGCGTGACGTGATGCGCAACGCCAACTAAATTGATATGACAGCACTTTTTTTTTCTTTCTTCAGCTTCGCGGGCTTCTATCAACTTTTGGATAAACTGTTCTGACTCAAGCGCCGCTGCGCTGGCGAGCTGCCACCCCAATTTGAGGGGGGGGGGGGGGGGGGGTGAAAGTGCGATTTCTGGTTTTTGGCAAGAAGCATTAGCGATGCAAAACACGATACGACCCATGCCCATGAGAGAGTGGTCACCATAAAGAGCAAACCAGTATTCTGCAAGACACATTGACTCCTAACCGTTAAAAAATTACACCATAGATTCCCGTAGGGGAACCCTGAGTAGTATGCGAAGCAGCCATGGGGTCGACTGAAGTTCCCATTAGTTTTCAGTTCGTCGTTTCCGTTGGCGTTCAGCTTCGCATGCCTTCGTTGTATCAGCAGCTTCTTGACGTAGTTTGAATGAGTGAAGGACATGAGGCGCGTTCGTAGCACATGCTCCCGTCTCGGTTTGTAGCGCAGTGGGAAGAGCGCCACGTACCTCCCGTTGCGGCCAGAGAGTCGTGGGATCGAAACTGGGCGCCGCCTAACTATTTCGTTTTACATTGGACTGTGCTGACGTCAGCCCAAACGCTGACGGGGCTGAAGAGACGCGTATGCGCAGTAGAGTGCGGACGGCGGACAACGACAACGAGGAGGAAGGGACACAGCCCCGAGCATGAGATGCTTCGCATCTAAAAGATGTGCGCTGGCTAGCAGCACATTCTCACGGGTGCGTTTGGGTTCCGCCAGCAACCTGCCTCTCAACTTTAAAAACAAAGCGCAAAAAATCATTTCGTGCTTTCTAACGGTCTTTCCAGGAATTATTGAACCGCATACGGTCATTAATAGATACGAACCGTATCTGGAGTATTTTAAATGCACCCCTCTTATGTGGCTGTGAATTGGTTCATCATAGTTTTTAAAAGCCCTCCTTTGCGCAACTGTTTGCTAAATTAATAAATGATGATAAATGTTTAATTGTTAAAATAATAATTTACTGCAGTTAACTCAGTGTTCTGCAGTGCCGTTCGCAGAAATTTGGCGCAACAGGATAGACGTCGGCTTCATAACGCGAGGGACCCAAGCTCGATTCCGATCACGGGAAGCGTATTTTTCTTGAGACGCTTGATGTGCCTTCACTTATCATCACCGTTTTGTGAAACCCATTGGGTGAAGTTGGTTTCCTGGGGCGGAATTCTCTAAAACGACGGGGCGTCGCTTTGAAACGACGAGGTAGCGCCATGCAAATGCGTGTGTTCTGGGGCTGGGGGCCGTCGCTTTGGGGAAGCTGTGCACTCAGTGTGAGCCGCAGAAAAGCACTGTGGCAAGGGCGCGAAGCGACAAGTGAAACGATGGGGGCCAGTGGGTGTCGCTTCGCGCCCTTGCCACAGTGCTTTTCTGCGGCTCACACTGAGTGCATAGCTTCCCCAAAGCGACGGCCCCCGACCCCAGAACACATGCATTTGCATGGCGCTATACCTCGTCGTTTCAAAGTGACGCCCCGTCGTTTTAGAGAATTCGGCCCCTGCAGTGCGTTTTTAGTGACGTCAAACGCCATCAACGAGGCAAGGGAAACTTCGCTTTAAAATTGTTAGGTAAGACGCATCTAGTGCAGACAACCAGAAAACTTGGGACGTACCTGAAAGAAGACCCAAGCAAAACTACCAGCGAAATACTGGCTACGCTTAAAGGTCTTGCATCAACAATGGAGGAACGACACGTAGAAGTCATGGCGTCTTTTAACGAAGTGAAAGCCAGTCAGAAGTTGCTCGAAGAACGTGTATCCGATATTACTACCAGATTGGCAGCCGTTGAGACAAAAGTTGATGAGGGCAGTTATGATTTCGCTGAAACGCGCGAGTTGTTAGAAGCTGTAAGATGTGAGAATGCTGCACTCCAGTCTCGTCTTGACGACTACGAGGATCGTTCACGCCGGGACAACTTGATTTTTTATTGGATTTCTGACCACCCTATTGATAACTGGGCAGAAACTGAGTTGAAGATACGTTCGGTGCTCGCCGATACTTTCCAACTTCAGCTTCCTGATTAAGCCATTTCCCGAGCATATAGGTTAGGCACTTACGTCCCTAAGAAATGCCGACCCATTATCGTAAAGTTTGCTTCGTGTAAGACGAAATATAAGATCCTGTCCCAGCGATCGAAATTAAAGGGCAGTAGTGTCTCAATACAGGAAGACTTTTGCAAAGCGACGAGGCAAACCCGCAAAAAGCTTGTTGAGTACGGCAAGTCAACTGGGCAGGATTTTACCTTGCGGTACAATAAATTGCATATAAACAAGAAAGTTTATGTATACTGTCCGCAAACCGATAGCATTTGCGAAATCGAACAACCAAGCCCGGCCCCGCTTGCAAATAACACTATCAGCTCACCCAGCCCCGACCTACCGCGTAGTTCAACTTCTACATAGCCACCCCCGGCCGCGCAGGCGAAATCCAAGCGCGATTTCTCCGTTATCTACACAAACATCCGCAGCGTCCTCAAAAAGCGTGAGAGCTTATCTGTTCTACTTGACTCGTCCTCTGCTGACGTGATAGTCCTAACCGAAACGTGGCTATCCAGTAAAATTAGCAATTCCGAACTATTTGCTTGCCAGAAGGATTACACTGTTTACCGAAAAGACCGCCCTGATCGTTCAGGTGGTGGAATTTTGATTGCCGTATCGGATGAAATTCATTCCCATGCCGTTCCGGTGGTGTCAAATATTGAATTCATGTGCACTTGCATTCGTTTTGATCACAAGGATACGTTGTTTTGCGCATGCTACCGCCCACCTAACGCATCACCATCCTTCTGTGATGAATTGCATGATTGCCTCAGCAAAGTTGTAATTAGGTTTCCGAAATCCCCAATATTCTTATTGGGAGATTTTAATTACCCTGCCATTTCGTGGAACGAGCCTTTTCCTGTTGCCAAATATAATTCATCTGAGTGCCTCGCTTTTATTGATGTCTGCTCCATTTTTAACTTGTGTCAGCTCATAAAAGAACCAACTCGCGTTACGGAATCCTCGGCCAACATACTTGATCTTCTACTCACCTCAACCCCGGATGCTGTTTCGTCATTAGCACTTGTACCAGGGTTAAGCGATCACACTGTTGTTCATTTCACGATTAAATCTCTTTTATGTCGCCCATCTACGCAGCGTAAAACAATTCGAGATTACAGCAGAGCCGATTTCGAATCGATAAATAGTGCCTTAGAACTATTTCTTGCTTCATTCGTTCCTGAATTCTGGGAGCGTTCGGTGCATGAAAATTGGCGGTACTTTAAGGCTACAGTTGATGGCTTGATAGACCAACATATCCCGCTTCGCAGATTGTCCTGTAATAAACAATCGCCATGGTTCACCCAAACTTTGAAACGATTACTAAACAAAAAGAAAAGGATGTTTCGCAAATACAAGCAAAATAAAACTGCCGACAGATGGTCTTCCTACATACGCGCTGCGCAGGAGTACAAAACGGCTCTTAAGAGTGCAAAACATACTTTTTTTCACCAGACACTTCCGGAATTTCTATCTACAAATCCACAGAAATTTTGGAATGTTGTGAACATGCGTAGTAGAAAGCCCGTGACCTTGCGAACCAAGAATGGCGTTTTCGTACCTCATGAGGAATCATGTGCTCTTTTGAAAATGCGTTCGCTTTATCATTCACTAATAACGCACCGACATCTTTTCCTGTTATGCCTAGCACAAATTTTCAACAAATGGAGCCCATATCAATTGACTCGGCGGGGATACGCAAATTGATTAAAAACGCAAAGATTTCATCTTCGGCAGGAATTGACGGTATAAATTACAAATTCCTGAAAAGCACTGACGAGTTGTCATCTATTATCTTGGCTCTTATTTTCACTCAGTCATTACAGAACGCCACTCTGCCCGATGACTGGAAGGTCGGCAAGGTGGTTCCGGTACCCAAGGCTGGTGACATGCATTGCCCATTCAACTACCGACCTATATCTCTAACCTCGATACCTTGCAAACTATTGGAGCACATAATTTATTCTCACCTTGTTAACTACCTAGAGTCTAATTCATTTTTCTCAGCCAATCAGCACGGTTTTCGAAAAAATTACTCGTGCGAAACCCAATTGCTAGCTGTTGCTAATGATTTGTCCAGGGTGCTAGATAATTCCTCTGTTATTGACTGCATCTTATTGATTTCGCTAAAGCGTTTGATACTGTGTCTCATAGCTTACTGCTTTGTAAACTCCGTAGCCTCAATATTGACCCAAATGTACTGAAATGGATTGAATCCTTCTTAAGTGACCGCACACAGTACGTAAGTGTTAATAACCATGACTCTAATATTTGCCCTGTAACATCAGGTGTTCCCCAGGGATCTGTGCTTGGCCCACTCCTTTTTTTTAATATACATTAATGATCTTTCTAATACCGTCGTCTCTCCTATCAGACTCTTCGCTGACGGTTGTGTAGTTTATAGAGAAATCTCTAACACATCTGACATTTCTATTTTGCAGAACGACCTCGATAACGTAAGTGCTTGGTGTGACACATGGCTGATGAAATTAAATGTCGGTAAATGTAAGGCAATGCGTATAACCAAATCCAAAACAAAAGTAGAACTGCCCACATATAGTCTGAATGGTTCCCCGCTTGATCCTGCTAACAAATACAAATATCTTGGCGTTCACATTTCCAGTGACCTTTCTTGGCGCACACATATAGAGTACATTACTAACAAGGCTAACAGCATGCTCGGCTTTATTCGGCGTAACTTTGCCTCAGCACCAATCTCGTTAAAACTTCTACTATATAAAACCCTCGTTCGAACAAAAATGGAATACGCTTCTTGCGTCTGGGATCCGTATACTAACAACCTCATCACTGATTTCGAATGTATTCAAAACCGTGCGGCTCGTTTTGTACTATGCAATTATTCCAGGACAGCAAGTGAAACTAACCTTGAACCTTCCTGACCTTGCTAAAAGGCGAGCCATTTCTCGTTTGTGTTTGTTCCACAAAATATTTTTTTACAACGAATATCTAAAAAATGCACTTTTTTCAGTACCATCGTATGTCTCGCACCGGACTGATCATAAGTTCAAGGTTAAAGTACCCATGTGCAAAACAAATCTTCATTTTTACTCTTTCGTCCCCAAAACCAGCTCCGAATGGAACCACCTTCCCGCCTCCATCATCGCTATCAACGACCCAGCTCATTTCAAGTCCGCGGTGTGCGACTTCTTGTAATTTTTGTTACTAATATTATATGCTGTATTACTTCTTAGTCCTGTAAAATGCCACTCCTCTCTGTAACGCCTTGCGGCCCTGAGAGTAAATAAATGAAATAAATGAAATGAAATGAAGAAGTGCGTTGAAGGCTTCTGTGTCAAATTCATCATCTTCGCGCGCGCTTCTGATACAGTTGGTGTCGCCCTATCCTCACTACCAATATCTGCTGTTTAATTGTAAAGGGAAAGCTTCCTCAGTATGACCGATGGCCATCTGCTCAATAACTAATGCATTTCCCCATTGACCGGTTGGTAGACCGAAAAAGCTCTGATAAGACCTCTGGACAGACGGCGCTTGCGTCAAACCGGGCTTCCATTGGGTCAAAACGATTACTTGAAAATCGCGAAAAAGAAACGGTGTTAAATAAGGCAACGTACGTCGATCATGAAGAAGAAGTACAATAGTATATACCCTTATCTCATAAACCCCGTATGGGTATACATTTAGATCCTTCGTAGATGCGTTTACTTCGTGCGCGAAAAATCGTCGCTCGGGTTTGTTCTTCATTTGCGGTTTGCGTCTGCGAAGGTTTTTCGATCGATTGGACGTACGTTCAGCGAAGGATGAACGCACTTTTAGCCAAGGTTTTTACGCGCTTTTGGCGCAGTTTTGATGTGCAAAGCTTTCGCGCTTCTCTCAACTTTCTTCGGGAAGGGATGGTACAGTTTTTTGTTGGTAGCAAACTTTTCCAGCGTACAAGTAAACGTTTTATTTTTCCCTGTAGGGCTTTCCATTACTCTACTAGAATCGTAAGCGTGCCACACCGTCGAAGTTTATTGCGAAAGCAACCCCCGCAAGACGAGCAATTTCACTGACCACACGGAAACTGACCGTTTTATTTATTTATTTATCTATTTATCTATTTATTTATTTATTTATTTATTTATTTATTTATTTATTTATTTATTTATTTATTTATTTATTTATTTATTTATTTATTTATTTATTTATTTATTTATTTATTTATTTATAATACCCCTAAAGGCCCTTGTGAGAGGGTATTACATAGGGGGGTACACGAGCAAAAGTACAAACAATGAACGTCAAAAACGAAGAAAAAAACAAAAGGGATAAAATTTCAAATCAAATACAGACTAAGGTTGAAGTGTATACATTATAAAAAGTAATTGGTAATGACCAAAAAAAATAGAGCATGGAATCGTTCGAATACAGACAAGTACACAGGGAACAACCTATGAAAATGCAAGGGAAAATAAACAATACACTTAACAATAAAAATAAAACAAATAAAGCATACACTCGAAAACAAATAATGATGCACTGCATCATTATGCATCATATGCACTGCCTCAATATCACTGCATCATTGATGCACTGCATCCTTGATGCACTGCATTGATGCAGTGCATCATCAAAGTTTTCGATGCACTGCAAAATAAAACTGCGGCTGAATTAAAACCAAGTGAATAAAAAGTCACTCGCTCTCTCGCGCACGTCCCACATGAGCCACATGCGTGCATGCGCTTTCTCTTCCCACCCCCCCCCCCCCCCTCCATTTTGTCAAACACACCGAAAAGTAATTTCCCCTACTACAATTAAAGACTGCTGCCTCCTGCTTTACTTGCGCAATGTTTTTCTTTTTTTTTTTTCTCGGTATGACTACAGATAGTTTCATACTACCAGTATGACATGTCACACCTGGCAAAGACCAGTTGTGGCAACTGCAGGTGAAGATGCTGCTTTCGAAGATAAACACACGGACCACAAAGCGAAAAGAACCTTAGAATTTCGTCTTACACCGACTTATTTCTGATTACTAAAACTGCAGCACCGCCTATTTTGTGCGCCCTGCGAAGTACTTCGCGCGTGATTACGAAAGTAAGCGAACGACGTGCAGCTCTGTTAGATGGAGGCGGTCCATGACACCAGTTGCAAAAAATTTGTGTGGTGCCGGGCTACCGGCACAGCGCACAGGAGCGGTTCGTTGTGCCATGATTGATAAGGTCCCTAGGACGCTACAGTTACAGTTACTGTTGTCTTCTAATCACCACTCCGCCGCATCCCCGTTTCCCCTTCCTTTTTCAGTGAAAATAAAGTATTCTCTCTCTCTCTCTCTCTCTCTCTCTCTCTCTCTCTCTCTCTCTCTCTCTCTCTCTCTCTCTCTCTCTCTCTCTCTCTCTCTCTCTCTCTCTCTCCACTACATCTACCCTCTCTACAAGCTCTGCAACCATCACACAGTTACGGGAGACCGTTCAGGATTCCAGTGCCATACTAGATAAACAAGGTCAAGTCGATGCAATCTTTTTAGACTTCGAAAGGGCACTCGATCACGTGTCACACTCAAAGTTACTGATAAAGCTCAAAGAAATGCTTAAAAATCTTTGCTAGCCTGCATCGAATCTCATCTCCCCTTCCAGTGGTGTAAATCATGGGGGGGACAAGGGGATCCTGACCCTTTTTGTGTTCGGGCTGGGCAGGGGGGGAAGGGGGGGGGGGGGAGGACACCCGTTGCAAGTGTCCACCCCCCCCCCCCCCCCCTCCCCTTGAGATTTGTCTTTCACCCATCATATTTGAATTGCTGGACAGTTAAGTATTGCGCACTCTCTGTAAAACCAACTAAAATTTGAAGCCCCTCCGCGGTCTCATTTTTGGACCCTTTAAAATGTCGAAAGCTAGGATGCATCTCCTAGGTGGATGCACGGAATATTTCTTATCGACCATTTTTAACGCCTGCAATAGCACATTGCAATTACGTGAGTTGTGGACCCAAGCTCGTTTTTTTATTTTATTTCAGAACATCATAGTAATTTTTGTATAATTGAAAATAAAACCTATATTTATAAAAACAAAATGGCCGCCATGGGAAGAGGTCCCCCCCCCCCCCCCCAACCTTGTGATTTTTCTGGATTTACGCCACTGTTTCTTCTGACGTCAAACTGTAACCATGAATGGCGTATCCTCAAGCACTGCGTCAGAGAGAGAGAGAGAGAGAGAGAGAGAGAGAGAGAGAGCTCTTTATTCGATGAAAGCAGAGAAGCTTGCCGGCATGTTCCCGCCTACATGCTACTCTACAGGGATGGGAAAAAGGATAAATGCCCTAAAAGAAGTAGGGCAGAAGAAAGGGGGAAAAAGAAGAGATTAAAAGAAAAAGTGAACACGAAGCTTTGCGTGTTGACGTAAAAGTCCACAGGATCTCACAGGTAAAGTTCTAAATTTAGAATCAAGCATACCCCAAGGCTCCGTTCTCGGACCCCTTTTATTCTATTTATTAACGATAATGCTCGCGATATGCCTGTCAAGATAAAGCTGTTTACTGACGACTGCATCATCTATCCTGAAATCTGTACTCATAGTTTTCAGGCCCTCTTAAATGAAGCACTGTAAAATACAAAACTGGAGTACCACTTCGCAGATGACTCTAAATTTAAAGAAAATGGTAGCCCTGACAATCACACTAGAGAAAAATCTGTTGTTATATACATATTGCTTGAACAACCATAAGGTCTCGACAGAAACAAGTTATAAATGCTTAGGTATCATGATAACATCCGATCTCGAATGGAATCAACATATCACTTACATCCAGAAACAGGCAACGCAAAAACTAGGCTATTTACGAATAACTTCAGGAGGATCCACGTTTTATATCAAACCGTTAACTTTTAAAACGTACATCAGGCGTCTACTGGAATATGCCTCGATCATGTGGGACCCACACACTAGCCAACATCTCGAAGCTGGTGAATGTCCACAGAAAAGCTGCAAGGTTTATTTTTAATTCTTACAGTAGACCCACGTCGCCCACAGCTCTCTTGCAAACCGCCCATTTAGAAAACCTCGTAGTTATGTCCTACCGAGTAAGATTCAAGGCATTCTATTTGCTGTACCACCAGAAATTTCGAATTGACACCAGCACATACATATCTACTCGTCAGCAGGCACGATCCCACCACCTGAAAAAAGTCAACGATTAAACATGTTGAACTGACTCTTACCGAAATTCCTCTTCCCCGTGAAGGGAACCTGTTTCCTGCAAATGTTGTACAGTGTCCGGATTCTTCATGCTTTATGCGTGAGCTCCCGAACTCATCAAAATGTACTTGATTTGCTCTAGAATTTTGTTATTGTGTTTCTGTTTTCTATTAGGGGCGAAGCCCCTTAGGGACTGGGGCTGTTGTCGTCTCATGTCGTCGTCGTAACCACCCTCCCATGTAGTCACGGTACTAAACTTAGTAGTGGCTTAGCTCTGCTATGCCAGGATATACGTAGCGTGAGCTAAGGTTCAGCAATCCAGCCAAATCCAGTCCAGTCCAGTCCAGTCCAGTCCAATTCAGTCTAATCCAGTCCAGTCCAGTCCAGTCCTGTCCAGTCACTGTTCCTCGCGCATGCTCAGCACGGCTCTTCACGAGCCACGCGAAACGGCTATCAAGCGGCTCCGGTGCAGCGTCAGACTTGGCTACTGCGCAATTGAGGCGCACACCTGGGCACGCGCCGGCGCCAGTGCGTCTCCCGCGGCTATGACGCAACACAACACAACACAATCCACTTTAATCCAATCCGATCCAAATCCAATCCAATCCAATCGAAGCCAAGCCAAGCCAATGTCCCTCGCGCTTGCGCAGAACGGTCCTTCACGGCACACGCGAAACTGCTCAACCTCGACCAGTGCAGCTTACGCTACAAAACACCGGGACACTCGTTTACGCCTCGCGCTAGAACGTATTACGTACTGAAAAAACACCGGGACATTCGTTTACGCCTCGGGCGTGAATGCTTCGTGGTTAAAGACACGAGACTTTTACAGCAAAGCTGTATACCTCTACTCCCAAACGGTTTCAACTCCCTTGGCAAAAACGCCAAGGCGCGACTAATATGCTTTTATACACTGCGTGCTTCGTCCCTCCCCAGATTTCGCATTAGTGCAGATGGCCCGAGATTTTTTTCTTGTGCTGTTTCCTTTCGTTGTTATATTTGCATCGCCCAGTCCTGCTTAAAGCCTGGTACCCAGGCTATAGCAGTACCCTTTAAATAAATAAATAAATAAGCTACACTACCTCCATAGCATGGTGCCGAATTTCTCTGCACCACAGCGGCACTGCGGCTGCGGCATGAACAATCGAGGAACGCGGTGCAGGGTATGATACCTGCAGCGGTGTATCGAGCGCTGTGGTGCAGCACACGGTGAGGTGAACCCGTGCAGGCGTTGCCGTGAGAGAGAGAGAGAGAGAGAGAGAGAGAGAGAGAGAGAGAGAGAGAGAGAGAGAGAGAGAGAGAGAGAGAGAGAGAGAGAGAGAGAGAGAGAGCATTTATTCATATCGGGTCCCGTTAGGCGGGGAAGGTGGCCAGCGGCAGGAGCTGCTCAGCGACCTTGGCTGCTTTGTCCGGCAGGGCTTGCTGCGTCGTCAGGCCGGAGCAGCCCAGCACCGCCTCCCATAGCTCCGAGGTGGTGATTGGGGTAGGGGGTCGTCGGGGCAGGCCCACGTGTGGTGCTGTACGGTGGCCTTGGTGCCGCATGATGTGCAGTTGGGAGAAGAGAATAGGGAGAGGTGAATACGGTCAAGGAGGGCCATAGGCATAAAGTTTTCTTTTTTATTTATTTATTTATTTATTTATTAAATAATATTTCGAGATTTCGGCGTACTTTAACGATCCCCAGGTTGCCAAAATTATTCCGGAGCCCTCCACTACGGCGTGCCTTATGCCCGGGTGTAGAGAGAGAGAGAGAGAGAGAGAGAATAAACTTTAATTAATCCAGAAAATGCTTGAGAGAGGCGTCCTCATTCCAGGATGCCTTGAGCTCGGGCCGACAGCCCTTTCGATCAGGCGCAGCTGATCTTCGAGGCCGGAGCTGGCCAAGGCTGTCTCCCAAAGCTCTGTGGAAAGGTGGATGTTAGGGGGGTCTGGGGTGGACTTGTCGCAGCCGCCCACTATGTGTCTGAGAGTCCCAGGCTCTCCAGAGAAGCGGCAAAGGGGAGAAACGTGTGTCCGGTCAAAGAGGTGTAGTCTGGTGGGATGCGGGAAGGTGTTGACCTGCAGGGCACGCAATAATCTTTCCTGATCTCTCGGTAGCGATTTGTGTGGCGAAGAGTAGGTTTTACGGGACAGCCTATAGTGTTGCGTGATTTCCTGGTAGGTGACAAGAGGTTGCATGCGCTCGGGCTCGGCTTCGGATTCACCAGCGCTGGCTCGGCGGGTCAAATCTCGAGCCACGAGGTTGGTAATCTCGTTGCCGGGGATTCCGCTATGAGCTGGTGCCCATACAATCCTCACTGGTCTCGTTGGTAGTCTCTGATTGATTAGTCGAAGTGTTGTGACGTGTAAGCGACCGTTGGCAAAGTTGCGGCACGCCTGCTGAGAGTCTGAGATTATAACTTTGGCGTCGCTTTGGCTAAGCGTAAGTGCTATCGCCGCTTCCTCGGCTTGGAGAGGGTTGTGTCCGGGAATTGAGATGCTGCACCTGTGCTGCTTATTTAAAACGACGGTGGCTGCCATGGCTTCTCTTCCGGGGTAACACGCTGCGTCTGTGTAGGCGGTAGATGGTGCATCTCCGTACAACCTAAATATTGCCCGGGCTCGGGCTTCCCTGCGATCCTCGTGATGCACAGGGTGCATATTGCGTGGTAAGACGGGCACTATAAAGTGTTTTCTAATGGAGTGGGGTACGTTTCCAGTAAGGAGAGGTGGGTGGCTGACTGGGGCCGACAGCGCCAGACGTGAGAGGATGAACCTCCCCGTTTCGGTTGCTCCTAACCTCAATCTTTGGCTAGACAGGTGCGCCTCTGTTAACTCCTCGGCCGAGTTGTGGATGCCAAGTCGGAGTAGTCGTTCGGTTGAGGTGCTTGCCGGGAGACCCATGGCTTGCTTGTACGCTTTCCTGATCAGGATGTTTTTTTTTCTTCTCGTGCTATGTGGCTTTAAGCAGGGCGTAAGGTATAGCGTACGTAATCCTAGACATGACGAAGGCCTGCACAAGGCGAATCGTGTCCGCTTCCCCCATACCCCTGGTTTTGGTCGTGACTCGTCGTATCATATGAGTAACCTGGTCTGTTGTGGTTTTAAGCTTTTTGATGAGAAGGGTGTTGGAGCGGTCCGCCTGGAATATCATGCCCAGGATCTTCACGCTTGGAGATGGCGCAATGATATGGCCCTCTAGGCGTAGGGTGATAGTGGGAGAACCTGGAGGATGTGTTTCGTGCGGTGAAACCAGGAGTAGCTCAGTCTTCTGGGGAGCGCAGCTGAGACCACATGACTTGGCATAAGCAGCCACCACATCCGCTGCCTCCTGTAGGCGGCTTTCTAACTCTCCGATCGACCCTGTGGACGACCAGATGGTTATGCCGTCAGCGTATAGGCCATGGCGTATCCCCTGGATGTTGTCGAGGAGTGGCGGCAGGCCTAGCAGGGCAATATTGGAAAGGATAGGAGAAAATACAGCCCCCTGTGGTGTTCCGCGCCCACCTAATAAGAAGGGGTCCGTAGCTTTTTCACCGACTTTTACACAGCTTTCCTTCCAGAGAGAAAATCTCTGATGTAGTTGTAAACCCTGGCTCCACATCCCAGTGTGTTCAACCTGTGCAAAATTGCTGTGTGCTTGACGTTATCAAACGCCCCTTTGAGGTCCAATGCGAGAAGGGCAGTGGGGGAGGCACGAGTCGCAGGGGTCTTAGGCACGTTAAACCTCATAATCTGAATCTGATTTTGATTTTGACTGAATGCGGCTTGGCCTCAATTAGAGTACTGAATTAATTATATAGGTATATTTATGATTTCTGCAGGCAAGTAGCGATGTATTCATCCCTAAGAAACGTAAATTATTTGAACAGCTTTTTTTTTTTTTCCATGAGTCGTCAGGGTCACCCTAGAAAGCGTAGCAATACAACACAATACACTCACGTTCGTTTGACAAGCCGCTTATAAAAAACTCTGCTAGAGTGTTCACTGAAGACTGGCGCCTTTTTTTTTTTTTCAGCCTCAAAAAAGCACGAAAGCAATTCAAAGCGAGATAAACATACAGCAACATGTTCATTCCCTGAGCATATGCTATCCCTAACATTAGTAAACGATGGTTAGTAGGCTATGTCCTTCTGTTTAAAAAATGTAATTTATTCCTGTGTGCAGATTTAAACGTACTTTATGTGTACACGGCGTTCACAGTCAAAAGGCAAAAGAGTGAAATAAAAAATACGGATGACGCAACTGCCGCTGGTGCTTATCGTGCGGTTGTCCTCCTATGGTAAGGATTTGAAGGAATAGATATAAAGTATGAAAGTAAGCCGTGCACGTCTGCGCCAACAATGATGCAGTCAGCTTTTAACCACAAAATTTTAACTGAAAAGGTAGAGACAACTCAAAATAAACCTCAACTGGTAACGGCACTGGTAATGGCACTATGAAACGGGGGGGGGGGTATGGGTCAGCATCGCCGGGGCAGGGGGTGGGGGCTCTGCGCCCTTCCACTCGAATGGAAATCCGCATGAGGTCTGCCTAATACCTAAACCAAACAAGGACGCCGGCATCGAAAACCTACGGCCAATATCTCTCCCGTCGTGTATCGGGAAGCTACTCGAGCACGTCGTGCACAAGCGGCTGCTAAACTTCCTCGAAGACACGGAGCAGTTGCCACCGACTATGTACGGGTTCCGACACCACCTGTCGACGCAAGACGTATTGCTGCAACTGAAGGAGGTCATCATAGATCGCGCCGACACACACCTGAGACCATCCTGGCTCTGATTTAAAAGGGGCCTTTGATAACATCACTCACGAAGCCATACTCACTAATCTCAATAAACTCGGGCGTGGAACCCGCACGTACACCTACTTAGGGGACTTTCTCTCCGGACCCCAAGCCACCCTCAAGATTGGAGGCTTTCAAACACAACCCTTTCGCACCGGTGGACGCAGCACACTATAAGGAGCGGTCCCCCTCCTATTAAACATTGCCCTCATCAGCCTGCCTGAACAACTGGCGTCAAAGACCCTTTTGGCATCCAGAGCAAATGCTGCCGGCTCATCGCATGGCTTCCTGGAATAAAGAACCACTCCCACTTTACCGGCTCAATAAAATTTTTTTCACTCACTCACTCACTCACTCCCCGATTTGCACCCTGGCCTTTACGCCGACGATATCCCGGTGTGAACCGGTGTGGGCTCGGTCGGCGAGATGCAGGACTGCTCAAAATGGCGGCTGATGCCGTGCACGAGTATGCCAAGACCGTGGACTCTCGTGCGCCACAGAATAATCAGAACTGTTCCCAGTGCGCAGTAAAGGCGGTAGGCGAGCCGATGTACCATCAATTCAGATCATGCTGGACGATGCCACCATCACCGAGTCTCCGCAAATCAAAATTCTAGGCATGATTTTCCAAGCAGATTGCACAAACACCATGATGATAAGGAGTTTCGAATGCACGAGTGGACAGATTGCTCCCATGCTTCGTCGGATCACGGCCAAAGGAAGAGGCATGCATGATGGAGGAGGACACACTTAGACTTGTCCAGGCGTTCGTCATCTCAAGGATCACCTATGTGACGCTTAATTTATGCGTTACTAAGACTGAGAAGAACAATTGTTGGTACGCTTTTGCGAAAGGTGTATAAAAAGCTCTGGGTTTGCCACCCTACACGTACCTCCAACGACTGTCTCCTCAAGCTTGGGCTACACAACACTGTGGACGAGTTGATTGAGGGCCACCCGCTCAGTCAGCGCTACCGGCTATCAAGGACGGATGCTGGTAGAGCCCTCTACTGAGACTGGACATGAACATCCCTGATCGCTCTATTGAATCCACGGAAGATATCCCTGGCGAACTACGACAAAACATCAGAGTGTCCCCCTTGCCAAGAAACATGCACCCGCAGTTCCACGAGGGACGGCGAGAGGTGCGAGTTAGAGCTCTGGAGAAAAATATGGCTCCAACGATAAGGTGTGCACAGAGGCCGCAGTTTATGCAAGACGCGGATCCATGGTGGCAACCGTAACGAAGGAAGATAGCCATGTCACGAGCCTCACTCTCATGAGATTCGCGACGCTACAGGCCGAAGAGGCAGCTGTTGCACTGGCAATAGCGCAGACACCTGCGGAAGTAATAATCACGGATTCTCATCCAGCGTGCATACGAGCTAGAGCTATACTCGGTTACAACACAGAACAGGGGTTACAACTCAAGAACGGCACCACCTCATGTAGTGTATCACTCTGCTAAAGCGCCGGACCCGTGACGTCAGTGCGCGCGCGTTTTGAAAGGGGTTTGCTATGAATGCGTGATATTGTCTGCCTTGTATCACGCAGTTTGTTTGTCGTCACTGGAGTCGTTTATAAGCATATCAAGTCCAAAAAGTCACGGGGACGGCTCACGCCATGTTCAAAATATTCCCAGTAACGCCCTACTTGCGCCGCGCGGAGAAACATTCGGCTACGGTGATAAGGCACAGCGGCAACTTCCGGTGCCTCCAAGGCCGCATCTCACAGACTCACACCACACACACCGCAATGAAGATATTGAGCCAGAACCCTCTGAAGAAAAGGGTATCGATTGTATGGACACCGGTGCACTTCTCTCTGTGGTAATGTCTTTGCTCACGAGACTGCTCGAGGTCTAACCAGTCTAACCATCCGAGCGCCGAGAGACAGTTGGCTAGAGACGACGCTCTCCTCTGTGATATCCCTCCGACGGTCACGTGGTCATCTTTGTTCACACAAAATCCACAAAATCCATCGTTTCGCGGCACTCGCTGAAACCGAAACTGCGACTGGCCGCATTGAAAATGCCTCTAATTAAACAACCGTCGCACGCTGAAGCAAATGAGGTTTCTACAGGTTATAAGTAGGTCACTAGCTACTTATCGCAACAAAAAAAACAAGATGCAAAATTTTTGTGTCAGTGCCCCTTTAACATCATTCCAGGAGGCGACCCAATACTATTTATAAAGGCTAGCCCGGCTTACACCTCACCCCGGGACACCCCTCTCCCAGCAAGAAAGAGGAGCGCTACTGGCACCTCCTATAGCGAACACGTACGTTTCCTCATCCGACCAAGTTCCACTTTATCTGGCCAATGCAACACGACTCGCAGTGTCGATTCTGAAAATTTTAAGCGCCCTGCACTCTGCACTCTTTATCACATGGTGTGGGAGTGCCAGCTTGTCCACTCACTTTCCGCGATTTCTAACCCCTCGGTGGGAGGGGGAACTGGTCAGCTCGAGCACCGGGCTGAGACGGCTAGCTGGACGCTCCTACGGGGTCTTTAACTGAGGAAACCGACCATTTGGCTCCTTTCATTTAATAAAGTTTATTCTCTCTGTCTGTCTTTTCTCACTCTTCCTCTCTCTCTCGGGCCCCCGAGCCCCCCCACCCCACCCCCCCCCCCCCGCCTGCGTTGCCGCGGCGCCTATAGGGACCGGGCAGCTGGACGGGTGGCGCCACCACTCGGCGCTCCCCTCGTCAGTGGAATGAGCCGGTGCATTGGACTACACAGCCTCCCGTTGTTTTTGTCGTGTTTGCTTCGGCGCTTCGAATGTTGTGGTGGTGTTGTGAGCGTATATGTGCGGTGAAACAAAGTCTAGACAGATGTGTTGGGTTCTTAGATGCAGTAATGACTACGTAAACTTGTCGGACGCTTCTAAAGTTGGGTATCGGCTGCAATGGCGTGAGTGCTTTTTGCAGCGATCTGCGCTTGGCTACACCCGTTCTGAGTACGAATAAAACTACTATTAGTAGTATTATTTTCTTCTTAAATGCACCAATGGCTCCTCAAACTTATTGGATGCTTATAAGGTTGGGAATGGGCTACATTGAAACGAGCGCTTTTTGCAGCGCTCTGTGCCTGGCTCCGAGCCATCTGAGTAGGAATGAAACTATTAGCAATATTATTATTCATTTCTACCACTTTAAATTATCTTCACTGGTTTCAATGACTACGGTTTTCACGCCAGCCTTAGCGCTGGGATACCTCGATACGTGTGCTTTAAATAGAAAGGCACCTGCATACGAGATGGATTACCGTGTAGCCGTAAAAATGTTGCGGTAGTTTACACTTTCTGTAACCGTGAGCTTTGCGCCTTCGGTTTTGGTGAGCGACACTGTGACAGCATGGGAGCCTGAAAGCCGAAGTGGAAATCCCACATTTGTGGTGGTCAT
The DNA here is from genome assembly GCF_048455015.1 of Haemaphysalis longicornis. Taxonomy (NCBI): domain Eukaryota; kingdom Metazoa; phylum Arthropoda; class Arachnida; order Ixodida; family Ixodidae; genus Haemaphysalis; species Haemaphysalis longicornis. Next base: position 240,507,459 of record NW_027526203.1, on the reverse strand, counting down.
TTTATCAAGAGCCAAAGTTATTCACCAACTCAACAGCCCAAGCTACAAACCATCCACCATCCCTCCTCCCCTCCCCGTTTTACCACCTGCGTAGAATAAAGGCTGGCACCGATAGTTAAAAAATGTGGCAGCGTTAACGTCAGCCGGTGTTTTCTAATGCTTAAGTATTCTTTACAGAGTACCTAAAAAAATCGTGTAATGCCTGGTGAATACACCAAAAACGCACAATTAGTTGCCTCAAATATGGGTGCATCAGCCCGAGTCCTCCAGCACAGACACATTTCCGACACGCTGGACAAAGTTTAGATTTCAAAATTAAACAGCAAAATTAAGTTCAAAATTTAGTTCAAAATTAAACAGCAAAATTAAGTTCAAAATTTAGTTCAAAATTAAACAGCAAAATTAAGTTCAAAATTTAGTTTAAAATTAAACAGCAAAATCATCTAGCCCTCCATCTAATGATTATGATGGCTGAACGCAAAGCTTTCTTCTTGCGAAATCGAATGGGAAATGGTCAAAGTCAAAGACGCTGCGATCAAAAGACCAAACTGCGTGCTGGTCAAATTCGACGCTCAACTAGTCAAAGTTTAAATCTAGAAGGCAACCAAGGAAACCCATCCGATAGAGCTTTGCGATAAACCCTCATCGTTGTTAGACGAAGGTGCATGATTTTTTAAGCGTAGGTGGCAGCTTGTAAACCGACCGCAGCATTCAGTTGTGAAGCTGAGTACAGCTTTCGGGCACCCTCCTGTCTTGCGTCCTTCAGCCACGGAGGAATTGGTTTTTGAAAAACCATTTACCAACTAGCCAGCAACCATTGCAATTCTTGTAAAGCAATGCTTCTCCACGACAAGCAATAACGTTCTACTATCATGCGGTATTTATTCTATCAACGATTCCGATTCCCGATGACTGTAGTAAGAGCATTTCTGGGAAATTAAACACGTTTCAGCCGTAGGTAATGAAGTTACGAAAGCGTCGTCCATCACAATTTCTGTTTTGAGGTAAATCTTAGAAGACACACCCCAACTTTGTCTTTCGCTTGTGCACGGCGTCGACGCCGTTTCGTCATCAACTGCGCCCAAGGCCAGCGCCGCCGCAGTCCTAGATCAGTTGTGCACACCAGCCTTTTGGGAGCATTTAGCTGCAGTATACTCATCGATACGCGAAACTGCATGCAGGCATCAAAAAATTGCATGAAGCAACGAACTTTCACTTCCAGCTTGACTTCCAGCTTGGCGCATTGAGCGTCGTCTGCTATTTGTAAATACTGAGTATGGGCGTAAATCACACACATGGCATGCCTCGTAAACGTCACATCCACGCTCAAGATTTACCGATCTGAAAAATGCACGAGGGGTTACGTGCGCTTTGCAAGCCGCACCGCAGAAAAACGACAGAAAGTCATGCACAGTTATGCTGCGCTGACCGCCACCGGCATTCCACTGACGAGCGGTTCGCCACGGGCGGCGCTGTTCGCTGAAGCGACGGTGGTGCCATACAACGGCCGCCCGGTCCCTATGAGGAAAGCTGTGCTGGGTAAAGATTCTGTTTCTGTCGCCAGAGCCGTTTTTCCGTGTAACTGAGGGAAGTGTCGGCGGGGGTATCGGAGGCGAGAGAGGCAGTACCTCTACAGTGTACCGCGCGCAAACCGACAACAGCTATAGACGAAGAAAAGAGACACACAAGCATTGATTTCCAAGTAGCTTTAATGGAAACGACACGTACTTAAATATGCATTCATAACAAAGGAACACGTCACATCAAATTTGCTATCTCCAATCACAAACTCGTACGTGTTCAACAATTTTTTAACAAACAAAAAACAACAGTCCTCCGCTTATAGCAACGTGGAAATGACAGACAAGTGACCTCTTTTGTTAGTGCATGAGCCAATGAATTCATTGGCTCATTGCCGTCACGGTAATACGCGGTGATCTCGTGATAGCCCAAGAGTCGCGAGCTCACCTGTCTCTATGGGAGGCAGAATTTCGATTTGGAGAGGGGGAAGGGGGGGGGGGGCTGTTTGGGGGGTGTAAATCCCTGGGTGGGGTGCTCGTGGTAGTGGGATCTTTTTTGGGGGGTGTCGAAATTCAGGGGGGGGGGGGGGAGAGGGTATGAATCCCTGGGCAATGGCAATAGGGTATGCCCGTGGGGTGTGTGCTCAGGCTTTTTCATGAGCCGCCTCATTGCCTCCGAGCCAGTGTTGGCAGGAGTACAGATCAGTTATATTTGGGTGGTGGGGGGATTTTGCATAAGGAGGGTCTGAGGTGAGATGGCACCTGCAGCAAAATTTCGAATGGTGTTTTTTAATGTATGTATGTATGTATGTATGTATGTATGTATGTATGTATGTATGTATGTATGTATGTACAGTGTGTTGCGACGATAACTGGAACACTTTAAAAAATTTTCCTGAGCGATCCGCCGCTCTGTTCACGCTCAAACTTCACACAAAGGTCGCATTTTGTGGTCTATTTTGTTTGACACCGGGAACAACAACGGTAGTTACCTGTTTATTCTGAAAATAAATAAAAACGATTTTCGCCTATGGGAAAATGGCGGCGATTTGGACGTGCGAGCCAGAAAACCGGGTTTTCTGATCGTCTGTTAGCTCATTTCTAGGTGCATTTTCTGATCGTCTGCTGCACCATTTGTCTCCGTACGTGAATCCCAAACATGCGTTTCACTCTGCAGGTGGTTCCGTCGTTCCAACATCAACTTGCGCTGGCTTGCACGTCCAAATCAGCGGCCATTTTCCCATAGGCGAAAATCGTTTTTATTTATTTTCAGAATAAACAGGTAAGTACCGTTGTTGTTCCCAGTGTCAAACAAAATAGACCACAAAATGCGACCTTTGTGTGAAGTTCGAGCGCGAACAGAGCGGCGGATCGCTCAGGAAAATTTGTTAAAGTGTTCCAGTTATCGTCGCAACACCCTGTATGTATGGTTCATTGGAAAGGGAAGATCCACCAACAGGCGTAAATTGTCTCGCCTAGGGGGCGGACACCGTAACGCCTGCTGGTGTAGGGTGGGATAGGGAGGAAAGAATACATAGGAATAGGAGGATAAGGGAGAAGGTTATTTTTGAATCGGGATATTATGAAATTCAGGTGTTGGCCGGTGGGACAGGGCTAGAGCGATTGCCGCCTCTTCCGCGTTCCAGGGTACGGATCGCGAGTGAGTTGATTGGGGCGGAGTGGGGAGGAGGGGGGCGTTGCCGTGAACAGCGTTTGAATTGTATCGGTATTTCCGGCGATTTAGTTCACTGTACTAAGCATGGAGGAAGGTACTAAGTAGTAAGGTCCCTCTTACGCTGATCC